>NC_139965.1:32394735-32554735 GCF_963993115.1 Abramis brama
GAATAAGTTTACTTCTACAGCAAATCAGCATATCCATTTCCAAGTCCTTATTCAAATAATTGGATAAATCATGTTTATAAATGTGATTCTCTTTACAGTTGCCTTTAAACATGCAGTTTAAAGTGCAGAAATTGGTCATTGCCCTCATTAACTGTTAATTAAGTCCGGAAAAGCCCTTTTAATAAAATCTAATTCATTTGTTGTTTATATTACCTCCTGCAGTCTTTTCCTTCCTTTTAGGAATGGACAAAAAACCTAAAAGGGATTTATCAAGCTGGAAATCCTAGGGAAGGGAAAAAGTGGTCAGACAAAAAGAAAAAGATGAATTAATTATAATTTATGAATCCTTTTCATTTTCTACAATTTGTTAGCAGGTTGTAGGTTTGTAAGTCTACACCGTTGAGCTTTTGCAGTACTTGGTGGATGATGGGCATACAAAAAGTTTTTTTTAAGCTGGTTGGTCAGTCTGAAAACTACGTTTAAAGCACTTCCAACTTAGAATACATGCTTTCCCAGGGATGAAAACTTGACCCTGTTTTACCATTTTCAACTTATGCTTTTTCTGATGATGCTTTATATTTTGAAAGTGAAACATTGAAGTTGTTTTAAGTTATCCTCAGGAGTCAGCCTGTTGTGCGCAATGTTTTATTTAGAGATAGTCCAGAAAAAGGTTGAGTTATAATGGTATTTAAAGAAGCACCCAAAAGCTGGAGAGAGAGGAGGAAAAAAGAATCATGCCCAAGACATTCAAGTGAAGGAAAAAGAAGGAAGGCAGATTCTTCCTTTCTGACACATGAAACTAGTTGAAGTCTAAAATTGATTCGTTTAAAGGCAAGTAATTTATAGTCATTGTTTAAAAAGGCTAAATTTATTTTGGTTAAACAATTATCTGAATTCAGACTAGCTTTTTGGGGGAAATGGAATGAATTTGGTTGAAAATTAGTATTTTCTATATATTATTTTTAAAACTAAATCCTGTGCAGGAAAACCTTGTCTTTTCATGAGCTTAAATAATTTTGTAAAACAAATCTCTTTAAAATATTTTGTCATATTTATGAGGAAAACATAAAAAAATGTTTTGCATCCATGCAGTCTAAAGTGATAAAGTGATGACCTGAGTTAATTCATTTCAGACTGCATGCTGCATTCACTATTATTAAGTTAAGCAAACACTTGTTTGGCAACTTGGCAACATGATACTCAAATTTATTTTGCACAAATTCATGTGGCTATATATATATATGGATCATTTAGTCATATAAAACAGCAGAGTTTAACTTGTCCGTTTTGTTTCAGAAATAATGTGTTATTCTCAATCAGTTTTGTGTGATGAACAATAAACAAACTTCATTCTAACTGTAATATGTCAGCAGATGGTAAGTGGCAGACTTATCTTGTTGTTATCTGATTGAGATGGAGTTGTAGTCATTTAAGTGTCTTTCAGAATTGCCTCCTTTTTATCACGTCTTCATCTTGAGCCCTCACCTGTTCTTTCAGTCCTTTCTTTCCAACCATACATTTTCCCCTTTCTTCAATCCTTTTATTCATGCTTGAGACATTTACAGTGAGTTTTAAGCCCGGGACACACCAAACCGACGCCAAAGAACTAGCGCTGATGAAAGGTAACTGTGTTGTCGCCTGCGTCGGGCTGGAAAAGCTGCACTTGAACACACCGAGAGAACTTAGTCGGCCGACGCACAAAAACTGCCCAACAGCCGTCCGTCGGTTTGGTGTGTCCCGGGCTTAAAATGCCAAATCCTTTTAAGAATCTCCAGCCCAAGTAAACAGTCGTGGCACATACATTTCATCATGAGTTTACATTCTCATTTCACTGATGGGTTTTTTGTGCATGTGGTTCTTTTGTTTGATATTCCGTTAATTCAGAGAAAATAAAAATAATTTGAGAATTGTGGGTTGTAAAAAAAGTAATGAATCTTTGTAATATTGGTTTGGTGTAATGCAAAATTGTCTGTTCTGCTGTTCAGCAGCCCTTTTGTTGATTTATAGGAAAGAGGTGGTATAGTAGAGTAAAGAATCTGAGAACCATTTTTCTGTCTCACTTTCTGCAGGAATAACAAGATTTGATCTCCTGGGTGATTTTGGACGATTTAATTGGCTTGGAAATTTTTACATCGTACTTTCATACAATCTTCTGTTTGCTGTGGTAACCACATTGTGTCTGGTCCGAAAATTCACGTCTGCCGTGCGAGAGGAACTTCTCAAAGCCCTTGGTAATGTATTCTGCCTGACTTCATTCTATTATGACTTCTTGCATCTTAGTTTAACCTCCAAATTTCTTTCTGCTCTACATTTCCCTCATTCCTGCACTGTAAAAAAAAATGTATCACAACTTTTTTACCTTTGTCAAATCAACTTAGATAATTAATGTGGTTCAGATAACATAATATTTTGAGTTTCTGTTGATCAATCTTCTTTGTATTAACTTTATTTTTTATTTCAATGGACTCAATTTTAAGGCAGCCAGGTTACCTACTTTTTTCTTCTTCTTTTTTTTAAGTTAAACCAACAATTATTTTTTACATAATGTGTGTTCTCTACATTTTCCCCCATTCCTGTTCTCTACATCTCTTTTGTTGGATTCATGTCTCTGTCTGTTTGTATTCAGAGCAATCCACTGATTAATGATGCATAGGCTACTGTAGTTTTGGGGTCTGAAATGCTAGTTCGTCTATTAGAGAGAGTGAGAGAAGAGGAGATCAGATCTGAATCTTTCAAATTCTTTTTTTCTTTGGTTTCAGGTCTGGATAAATTGAATCTGTCAAACAGTACGACGGATACAGAGTCAGGGAAACATGCTGTCAACGGGCATCAGAAAACTTTGTAATAGAAAAATCATCAAGACATTCTCACACAAACACGCGTATGTGTATACAGTTGGCTTTTTCATTTTAAGAATATAGCGGTATACAGTCAGAAAGCTTCAAAAACGAAGGAAAAAAAATAGAAAAGGCATCATTAGGAAAATATATTAATGTGAGATGCTTCTAGTGTCAAGTGTTTACCTGACGTGTGGAATGTGTCCATCACCTCATGTGAGCAGTCAATCTACTATACGGTTGTACATGCCACTGAAACTCACTGCAGAATCCTTCCAGCTGAAACCAATCTGAGATTTACAATGATTTAATTTTGGTCAATGTTTGTTGTTCAGCTTGTAAATGCTTTCATTTCAGGTGAGAAAATGTTATTTCCATGCTGACCTGCACATCTAAAAGGCCTCTTGACTGCACCCTTCAATGGGGTATTATTATCATCATCAATACTTTCTCTTTGATTAGTGGAAATATTAAGCTGTTTGCCAAGCTGATTGAATTTCACATGCAATGAACCGTGCATTAGTCTCATTTAGGGCATATCATTTTCCTCCTGAATTATTGTAGATTTTGTGGCCAGATTTTTTTTGAACAGTATTTTAAGTTAAATAGAACTTGTTACATGAAACAGGTTTAGGCCACAAGAGCAGTTCACGTAAAAACAGCACACACATGAAATATAAACTTTGTTGATATCGACTGGAGAGATGCCATTATTACATGTAATCTTAGAGCTAATATTAAACTATATTACCTTAAGAATTGCAGAGCTTTGAAGTTTGGCGCTGGGAAAGAAATTGCTGCAGTGAGTGTTACTTAACATTTATATAGTTTCAAATATTTTAATACCAAATTGACTGGTTCTAATTAAAATGGCACTCATTACAAAATCAGTTCATGATAACATGCAAGCAAAATGTGATCGCCCAATATTCTGACAAATATTCTAAAAGTTTGATTGTCAGAATTGGTCCATATCTGTCAAATGTCTTGCTTGACGTATAAAGTATTGTTATTCTTTGTCTGCCATTGAATATGTTTACATTCAATTATGCATACATGATCAATTATTATTTATTAGATGATCAATTATAAATGAGGAAGCATTATGATTTGTTTCCTCATGCTGTACTGTGACAATTCAGGTTTGTTGGATGTGACAGAATTAAGTAATGGGAATTGACAAGGAAACTCCCCAAACATGTGCCTTACTCAAAATGTTGGCATATTCTGGGTAGTATTGGAATGTTACTATCAGTGGAGGATCCTAGCTGCCAAATTTCTATTTGCACTGCAACTGCTCTTGTTTCCATCGGTAGGCAAAGTTCAGAAGTAGACATTATGGGTTTCGAGTCACTACCAACAACCAGCTTAATATCTTGTGTTTACTTGAATTGGTTGCGGCAGATTGTGTTGAGGAATGTTTCGACCTGCCAGTCACTCTCGGTAATATCACCTCAATGATTTAACACATTAAATGGATTGTAGTGTACCATAGTCTAGAATTAGGGAGGCAACAAAAATGAAATGACTGCAGACAGATGCTTCTCTGTTGTTATAGTAGTAAAAATGCACCAAATATTTTGGAGGAAGGTGAGGCACAATCTTGGGATTAAGATTCCTGTTCTTAAATCTGATGCTACTTCCTCCACAACTTTTGATACTATGCTATTCTACATGTATTACACAAAGTGATTTTTTTTTTTCCCCTTGTTGGGAGAGCATATAACCAGTAACATACATCCTTTGAACTTGGTTATCGCTGCAGAGCTTGTTTGCCTTATTTCAGCATCACTAGCAAAACAGCCTTCAAACATCTAGTCTGTACCTCTGAGGCTGCTTTGCTTTTTGCAAATGGAAGATTATTATATCCATGAACATTAAATGTTTTTCAACTCGCTCTCCTGCTGGATTTTCGGCCAGCTTAGCCTTGTGAATTACTGGCATATGCAGATTAGAGCTGACACTCTTACATTATGTAGGATCTTGTATATAAAGGCTGTGGAAACAGGACTGCAGAGCCACACGAGTCGGTTACATGCCTAATAAAGCTTATTGTGCGGTGAAATGAATGTGAAGTCCGAGCTGAGACAGTAGAAAGCAGCAGGACTTATTGAAGGGCAATGAAATGCTTTGTAGCAATGAAATACAGTGTCATAGAAACTTTTTTTTATTTTTATTGTTTTGCTTTAATTTTAACTTTCCAAACATTCCCATTCTGAGGACAAAACCAACAGGCTAAAAAGAATATGTAGACCATAAAAAGAACATTTGATGTAAAGCTGCATAGACATCCTGTTTACTCTTCATTGTCTCTTTAACTATGACAAGCCTCATACTAATGTAAATTATGTATGTACATGTATATACAGTATATTTCTCTTTTTATTTTTGTAGAATGTAGATATGAAACAGGCTCTTGAGCCTCATTCATACTATGCTTTTTGTGAAAAAAGGCCAGACAATTAGTCTCTCAGCATTTGTTTATTGTAAAAAAAAAAAAAAAAAAACACCTCTGATGCCTTAAACAGGCTTTCTAGGCTTTTTTTCCGTTTTCGTCTCCTGTTGTCCGGTATTGAGGAGACGAGCTGTGAGATGTGTAAATGAGTGAAAGAGTGAGACAGACTGTTAGGGATGCACGATATATCAGCCACCATGTTGGTATCGGCCGATATATGATCCTTTTTAATGTTATTGTTGTCGACCTGATACGAAATTTTGGCCGATTAAAGCCGATAATGTATTATTTCCTTCATCTGAGACACTTCAGATGCGCACTGTTTGCCATGATGGGTTTGAATCGCTTGAAATATGATTGGAATCACTTCGAAGAGGACACCGTTAAGAGCAACATGTGCAGCGCAAGTCTGTCATATAGGCTACATAAAATTATAATGAGAAGTGAACAAAACTGTGAAAGAATGTTGGAAATTCTTTGTACGCCCGTGTTTTAGTGTATTGTTACAGGAAAAGCGCATCCACAGCAGAGTTACACCTTCATCATGACTATAAGTTTGCTTGTGCATCCGCAGCCTTTTGGTTTGTGCAATTATAAGTTGTAATATGTTTATTTTGTGTATATATCTGATTTATCTCATGTAGGATGCATTTGGTTAAGAATTAAGGGGTTAGTAAAGCGTGCCGGTGATCATCTTCAGCTTCAGCACGTGCAGCTTAAACAGCAATGCATGACATTAATAACTATGACTGGGACTGTCATATTACATAACATTATAATGAGAACACTATTGTAAATAAACGTTGTGAATTCATTGGGTTTAGTTGCCATGTTTCAGCGCGTTGTTGCGGGTAGAGCGTGTCCACAACAAGGAGTTACACATTCATACTAGCACATAACTTAGTTCATGTTCACTTGTGCATTTGCATCATTTTGTGCAGATATAATTTGTAATATTATGTTTATGTAGCATAAATATCTGATTAATCTCATGTAGGCTTAAAGCGCTTTAGTTTCCCATTCAGCTTTTCAGCTTCAGCGCACGCAGCTCAAATAGCAAGGCTGTTATTTGAAACAATAATATTAATTTTAGATGTTTCCTTTTCAAAAACAGTGATGCATTATTAATAATAACTAGCACTTTTGTTTTTCTCGTATTATTTTCATCAAAAATATGGTTTAATTAAAATCATTTCATTATTGTCCGCGCGTTGGCTATTACATTTAATTTATCCATGGCATATGTATTTTTATTCTTTATACGCAAGTAATGTTGTCCAATGACTAGTTTGCATTATTTAGGAAGTATTTTATTAAATTTGTAAGGCAATAGATTTTTTTTTTTTTTTTTTTTTTTTGGATAAAGAAATTTGGCCATAGGAGTGTAAATTAATTTTAAAACTTGCACTGGTTCAAACTAGGCTACTGAACTGTATGTGTTTGATTTATGTTGAAGTGCTTGGGACATGGCTTTTAATGGTGAGACTTTTGTTTTTGTAATCAGGCTCTCAAGAATTATATGAAAATGTTGATTTAGGTTTAGATTTATTGGTCAATATATCGGCTATCGGCTTTCAAATTTCGGCCAAATTTTCATATCGGTGCATCCCTAGTTAAGTGTGTGTAACTTTTTATTGACTAATTCACTGTGAATCCCTCTTGTCAATAACATGGCAAACCAAAACGACTGGGTGCGTCTTTTAACTCAAACTGGCCAAAGGTAAAAGAACCTGTCCGGGCTCTGATATGGAATATTAATGTTTGGGGAGGAAACATTTTAAGAAATGTATTGTATTTTGTGGAAAGTTGAAGGATTCAAATGAGGGACACTGAATTCAAAGCCTGTGAAATGGTCATTTAAAATTGACACCTCAAAAATGGGTTCTGTGGTTCAATATGATGCATTGTTTTTGTATTTTTATTGTCATGGATTTCACGTTAAATACCTTTTCCTCCTGTTGATTTGCACAAAGAATATTTTGTTAGAAAATATCTGGGGAATAAGTGCATGTTGTCAATAATTGTGTCATTGAAGTAAGCTTTTAAGCTTAATGGGTTTTTTTTTTCTTCTTTTTTGTGTGTGTGTGTGTGTGTGTGTGTGTGTTTGTTTGTATCACTCTTGTCTGCACAAAGTTTGTAATGCCAGAACATGTTGTCATTAACTATCAATACTGTCTGGACAAGATGCTAAATTCTACTCGTTTGTTACTTCTATTTTAGTTTAATTGGCTTTTTGAGAGATGTTGCTGTGCCAGGCTTCACACCTGGTCCTACTTTATGCAGCACAAGGACTGGTGTGTTAGTTGGTGTGTTTCTCAAAATAGAGGCATTTGCAGTGATGTACTAGAATTAACTGTGAAAGAAAACGAAGCCTATTCATTCCATACTCTGTTTTTCTGCTTCAGTTGTTCATCTCTCTTTCCAATCCTCAATCCCATCGTCTGTACGACATTGTTGAGCTACTGAACTACACACTACGTCAAGGATGCTGTGGTATTTTTGGTTCATCAATCTGTCAAACTCTGAGAGACAGTGTTTCACTAGACAGTGGCCTGTCTACACACCAAAACAACTTGTTTGTTCATCACAGGTTAAATGTCTGTGGTGTGCAATGTCTGGTCTCATTTGAATTCTCATTTTCAGCTCTAAGGGAAAGATTAATTCTGTTTCTGTTTTTGCCTGTTGATTCTTTTACATGTGTGAATGTATTTTCAGAATGTTCTTTTTCCCGTTAGTGTTTAATTGCATATGTTTGTGAAGCAAAATGTTCAGATTATCTTTAGGTTACTTTGTATTTAATTTCAGTTTTACAATAAAGTTTGTGGTTTTGACACAATTTTAATTTAATTTTTTTGGACTGTATCATAATGTAGAACCACAAATTCACATTTCAACTGATGTGGGAGAAGTTTAATTAGTCTCTTTAAGTAAATACACTGAAACACCAGGACTATGTAATAAATATAGTGAGCTAGAGCTTCAATTCAAAACAAGCATTTTAGCGTAGTGTGACCGGCATAGAGGACATTTGGGTTTCACCTCCTTGCAGAAAAGCTCAAAGGCCTGCAGACAGGGTTTGTGGAAGAGATGGGAACAGGACAATAATAGGACATTTCTGTCTTCCTTCGATGAGCCGTTGTGTGAGCTCAAGCGGTTCAGGCAAATGGGGCAGTCCTGAACGCCTCGCTGGACAGCCTAGTGGAACCAAGAAAAATAATCATTTGTAGTGTCAATTTTTAGGAGATTGTCTAATTCAAAAAAGTAATTTCAGTACCAGGAAAGAGCTTCCCAGTGGAAAACATTATCAGTGAGTAATCAGACTAAGTATGTGAGAACAAACAGTAATGCTGCCTGCTAATGATTTATGTGAGAATTACAGTGATAATGCTTAAAATGCATATATACCCATCCAGTTGCTTTCAAGAAGGTGCTAAAATGTCAACGACATCATATATATCATCCAGTATCCATTTGCAAATTTAACCAATTGTCTAATAGGATCGAAAATGAATTGTCCACTACCCATAAAATGTGTTATCAGGGACAATTCTTGACGTTTAAGAGACTATAACCATTCAAAATGCACAATGATTTATGCTGGTAAGAAACCACTGTGACACTGACACCAGCAATTAGTAGGTGCAACTGAATCAGTTGCTATTCAGATACAAAGATGATCAAAATTGCTGCTATGCATCTATTGATCAAATGCCCTTTGACCTATATCCATTTACATATTTTTTTATTACTAACTGAAAATTCAAACTGACTATCACTTAGAATGAATGAAACTGACAGTACCATGCTTAGTGCCAAGTTGTTCTAGATATCCCCTGGTTAACTGTGGGACAAATATCTATACATTACTGTTCAGTTTGGAATAATAAAGTTTTTTTTTAATATTTCTGAAAAAAGTATCTTATGCTCACCAAAGCTGATTACAAATGCAGTAAGAGTAGCAATATTGTGAAATAACAGTTTTTCTATTTTAATATATTTTAAAATATAATTTATTCCCGTGGTGACACCTGTACTTTTCATTATCATTACTCCAGTCACCAGTGTCATATGATCCTTCAGAAATCATTCTGATATGCTGGTTTGCTGCTCAATTATTATCAATTACTAATGGTACTCAATTATTAATAATGGATCTTAATATTTTCAATGTTGAACGCAGTTTTTGCTGCTTAACATTTTGAATGGAAAAATTTGAATGGAATTGTATCACGGTTTCCAAATTATTAAGCAGCACAACTATTTCAACATTGAAATGTTTCTTGAGCAGCAAACTGACTGATTTCTGAAGGATCATGTGACACTGAAGACTGGAGTGATGATGCTGAGAATTCAGCTTGATCACAAAAAAAAAAAAAAAACATTTTAAAATCTATTCAAATAGAAAAAAGTTATTTAAAATTGAAATAATATCTCACAGTATTACTGTTTTTACTGTATTATTGAAATGCAGCCTTGGTGAGCTGAAAGAGACTTCTTTCAACTGCATTTAAAAAAAAAACTTAATTATTCCAATCGTTTGACCGGTAGTGTAATGTTATTTGGTATTTAATTATCAAACTATATTCTTCTATTATTCCCTTGAGTTAACAAGCGAATCATTTGCTTTCTAGGCCTCTGAAATGCTGATGTTCCATGTCACACTCATGAACAGACACACGCCTCGTTCCGTGAGAGTGTTTTCCTGTTACATTTTCAGGGGAAAATGATTAGCAGATTTATGACCGCTGTGTGCAGCTCGTATCACAGTTGAGATTCAGTTGAGTCTAACAGAAGGTAGGTGTGCAGCCATAATCATTAACTGGCTGTCAGCTTCTTTTATTCAGCGAAGGCCAATTGCTTTGCACAAGAACGTTTCATAATTGTACGTTCTGTTTGCCTGGGTGGGAATGGGTTGGTTCTGACTTGAACTCTGCTAACTCTAGGTTTGAGTCTCAAGTTATCTCCCGACCTCTCATCCAGAAGATAAAAAATGAGCATTTTCTTTTTTAGTGGATCACCGCCATTGGCTGCCTCAACACAATAACAATGAGACCCACTGAAATGGCAAATCTTTTCTTCAGCTCGCATGTAATGAAAGGCTAGGCGTGCATTATCCACACAGCTTGTGTTTTTTAGTAAACACAGTGGATTATTTCTGCTCATTCATTAGCAAGGTAAACAATCATCTCATGGAGGGTTTGATACTGTTGAATTGGAACATCTGTGCTGCCAGTGCGGCTCGAGCGTTTTGGGACAGGTGGCGGCATGTCGGGCTAAGGGCAGGACCGAGGAGCGACTGCAGAGAGGGATTAGAGGCATTGACGAGTTGCTCTTTTATAAAGGTACTCTGGTATTTCAGTCTCCGTCTGCATGTGTAGGTGAAGGAGCAGCGGCATTATTCCTAACCTTCTCTTGAGCTTCCAGCCAGTCTTTATCCTCCATTTCAGAAACACTCGTGCACTTGTTGTCGAAGCAGCGCAGGATGTCGTGGCTCATGGCCACCGATCGATCGATATCGTTCAGGAATGCTTCCACGTCTGTGCTGCATGACTGCACCAAGCTGTCGTTCATCTCCTGAAACTGATTAAGGAAACAAATGACACGAAAATGGGTTTTGGTCAGACTTGACAAGGCAAACTGATGTTCCATCATAACATAAATCAATTCTGAATCTTACACTGACAATGAAAGGATGTTAACAGCCAGATCAATAGCAATATGAATGGATGTATGAAGGAAACTTTTGGACAATCCGAGAAACTGACCTGCAAGATTAAGCATGCACAGGTACACACACACACACACACATCCTGTGGCGGCTATTGCACCGAATGACATCAGTGGTTTCTTTATAGCGGTATTTGATCAGTAATTAAACAGACGTTAAGCGTTCCACAGAGTTCAAACATAGACCTTCCTAAAGAAGGACAAACAACACTTGGCAATGTGAACTCTGCCTCTTCACATTCAGGGAAAAGAGAGGGCAGGTACAATCAATCTTAATGTCACCAATTTAACTTTCTAATATGTTGACTTAGTGAGGTACCTGAAGAAAAAAAGAACGACTAGTTGATTGAAAACCTATCTAAAAGCAAAGTGATAAGCATACTACATTCTTTCTCTCTTTTGTTCCATATTGTTTAGCTGGTTAACTGCTTCCTGGTGTGCCAAAGGTCTAGAGAAACACAGACAAGCACTAGAAATATACTATTAACTCATTCGAAAATAATATATCCACATAATATTTTGCCAATGTTATATCATGGCACTGGCAACACCAAGATCATGGGTCTTATTCCTAGGGAATACAAAAAATGACTGAGATAGCATTTAGATATTAGTTGTTCAGCAATCACAACTGAACGCTACTGAGTCCCTAGTAGCAGACAAATGTAAAAAAAGAGAAAATATTCAAATAGATTTGGCATCCACCAAAGGTATACAATACTGTCACGGGTTACAGAATCGGAATACTTTTGAATAAGAACACTCTGTTCTTCAAAGCAGTTTCAGAATATGGCTTGTATTGCTTGGACTCTGTAATCCTGCTGTCAGCTCCAGAGCCGTAACCAAGACTTGACAGTTGCTGCCTCACTAGATGGCAACCTTTGCTTTCCCTGGGCTGTGGGATAATGAGGGGGCTGCAAGAACAGACGTCTGTGTCAGTGAGGTCCCTGACCAACAGCCTCTAACCACTTTCACCTGCTATCAGTCTCCTGCACTCTGAAGGGTCAAAGGGTGCATGAAACCGCCACGGAAAATAACAGGAAAAGACTTCTTTTTTAAACTGTTCACAAATCTTGTACAAAATTAATTAGCAAGAATTATTTTCATTTGGATTTTCATTTTGCAGAATAATCAATAACAAATTACAAAATTACAGACGAACAAGAAAAGTGTAAATGTATGAATACAATAATCTAATTAATCAACTTAAAAAAAGCTATTGAACAGAAGAGTGTCAAAGTGTCTCAATTAGTGTTACCTTTTTTTCAAAGAATCTTCGTCTCAATTTTTGGTCTTTCGGAGGTACGTGCTTCCTTATGTTGCTGTACCATTTGCGAACATGGTAGCCACGCCAGAAAGTCTGTATTCTGAGATTTTTAAACACAACAACAACAACAACAACAAAAAACAGTTACAAGTTCATTTAAGAGACCTGGGAGCTATTTAGATGAATGTAGATTGTCAAACCTCATGAACTTCTACATCTTTACCTGAGAGCACACTTTTCTCGATAGAGCTGAGCACCATCATAGATCACCCTTGTCTCGTACTGCTCCTTCCTGCACATCGGGCAGCTCTTCCTGCCTGAGAACTTCTCAAAAGACTTCAGACACACCTGAAATTAGTGGCACAAATGGGCTAATCACCAAATCACCATCACTCAGAGTGATTCCCATAAGGTGTTATTAAAGCTCCATGACAATTCATGATGTTGGAAGGATCTGTGGTGACTTACTTTGTGAAATACATGGGAACAGGATAGAAGAACCTATACAAACATCACAAGAAAAATTATTTTAAGACTATTTTAAGGAGCGACTCTATAAAATCATCTAGTATAATGTTTTCCCAAATGTATCATGTGTTGTACATTGTTCACTGTTATATCTATACCTATTAAACTCTGCCATAAAACAGTGCTTTAATGTACTGTGAGAATGTGGAAGGCTGAAAAGTTCTCAATAAATACTGCATGATAATGAACTGAACAAGGTGGCAAGGTTATTATGGAATGGTAAGCCACCAGAAACGCCAGCTAGGAGCATATATAAAGCAAAATGGTACAAATAAAGTGCAGTGACTATATGCAATGACTGTGGGTGGCATTAACAAAGCCCTAGAAGTTTCATTGCATAGAAGAGCAATAGAAAGTGGGCATACACTTCTTATACAAGATGTAATAACAGAAGAAAACATAGGATTTCATTTGTAAAAAGTAAGGCATTTCATTGTAAATAATTACAAACAATGCAATTATATTGCAATCTAATGACTTGTTTGCAGTATAAATATTGTTTTTTAAGGATTAGATCACATTTATATATTTATATATTATGTATTATATTATACATTTACAAATTACAGATATAAGGTATCAAAAATACAAGTTTCAACTTATTTAATAATATATATTTTAGAATGGCTATTATTGTTCAATAATTAATATTTTCTATTATAATGTTGACATACTTGGTATTGAGAAACTGTCTGATCAGCTACTTCAGTGCAGGTTACGTCGTTATGCCAGTAGGTGGCGGCAAGGGACTTTAAGAGTGAGTTAAACCATTCATTTAAAAAACACCGATTCATTCTGGAACAAAGCAAGGTTGTAAACCAGGATATTATTTTAACTTTGAACAACACCTTATAAGGCGCAGCTGACAAGCAAAGTGGCTTGGTGGTGAAGCTGAATCTGACGCTTCACTTCATAGAGATATTGTCCAGCGCTGTCCCAGTCATGGGCAATCCCCTTAACCACTGAAAGGATACTATGACAAAGATATCGCTTTCCTTGTTCAACCTAAAAAAAATTTCACATGAATATATGATTGACCTGAAGAATGAAAGCTGTATCATATACTTGTAAATATATGAGCAATATCACGCTCATAGCCATGCGAAATGTCTATTTATCTATACAACTGATATAGATAAGAGACATTTCGCATAAGCAGTGCTAATTTTGCGTGAAAAGATTGTTTTTGTGGGGGTTTTTTAAAATCAATTTCAATTTTCAAAGGTTTTTTCAGGGCTTAAATTTCAAAAGGTCAAATTCAAGTACTTCAAGCACCTTGTACGAACCCTGACAAATGTAATACTTCAGAACTTTATATTTTATATAATATTAATATTTCTTAAATCAACTATTATGTGATTAATAATATTTTGGACTTTCAATATTCTTGTTAGTACTGATCTACTTAAGTCTCCTCTCACCTTATTGTATTTGTATCTTATTAGTTTTTATCCCTACAACAGAAATGAGGTTGTGCTAATAATAATTGTTTTGAGGAATACATAATTCCTCAAATTAATATATTTTATATTAAAATGAATATAATAAATACTATAAAATAATATTCTAATATTTAATATGAACTATATATTAAATATTATTAAATATTATTTCTTCCTAATTCAAATGTTCTACCATGTTTTTTTGGTTACATCTTAGTGAAATGTGCAATTTTTTATTAAACTCTGAGATCTAATTAACAAACACATAGACACATGCTCAAACTAATATTTACATGTGACTAAGGCAACTTTGTTTTCTTTGAACATCTGGTCTTTTTTCCCAGCATTCTTAAGGTGATTGGCATCTTAAAGGGGAATCAGGATGCTGTAAATGGCTGGTTGACCTCTCACACTGACCTAACTGACAGCTACTTCATTCACAAAACAGCTAAGTTACAAGACATTATGTTAAATTTGTAGTTACAGGACCCTAAAAAGTGTGATTGTGCACATGTATATATGTAGGAAGAAGCAGGGGCATCTACTGACTGACAGAACATACTGCAGCAAAACATCATACCTTGACTGAGATAAGAAAGAAGACGACAAACAGTTGAGGAGATACAGGGAAGGTTAAAGGGTTAGTTCACCCAAAAATGAAAATGATCCCATAATTTACTTACTCACAAGCCACTCTAGGTGTATATGACATTCTTCTTTCAGCCAAACACAATCGGAGGAGTTATATTAAAAAATATCCAGGCTCTACCAAGCTTTATAATGGGAGTGAACGGTACTTTGTTTTTTGAAGCCCAAAAAAGCTCATCCATCCATCATAAAAGTAATCGATACAGGTCCAGGGGTTAATAAAGGCCTTCTGAATTCGCGAAGCAGTGTGTTTTTGTACGAAAAAATCCATATTTATAACTTTAGAAACTATAATGATTGGCTTCCGGTAACGGCTGTACACGAGCAGAGAATAGGCTTGTTTGAGATGCGCCTAGCCTCGCCTGAAATGTGTGCGAGAGTAGGCGGCTGCAGTGAGGGGAGGAGTGAAAAAAGCGCAGGCAAGACGGACAGTTCTCTCTTCTCGCAATGGATCTGACACCTGTGAGATCAAAGATGGATATCGCGGGATTCACGATATTCACGCTCGTGCACGGTGTTGCTAATAAACTGGATGTAATTTAAGTTCTGTTGCTTTTATATTAAAATAAATAAAATGAACAAGACACCCAAAGTACTTGTTATTTAATTCCATTCCAAATACATGTTTATCAATATTTTTTTCTTTAATACAGACATATGTGTTTTTATTTATTTTATTTTTTTATAAAAATTCAATTGCATAACCCAAAGAGATCGCACTGTCAGATAGTTTGGGAATATTCACACATAAAATATACACATAAAACATGATATTAGAGTTTTAAATTCAAACATTTTAAAAGAGAACAATACATCACAGTTGTTTAAACCAATGAGCATTAAGCTGTGTCGTCAGCAAGTCGTTTCCCATCATGCTTTTGATCAGCGCAGTCAGTGGAGAGCAACTGCGCTCGGCTGCAGAATCCGACACATCCGCCTTGCGATCGCGAGAGATTTTTGACATACGTCAGCATGACATCAGAGCAAGGCGGACCGCACTCGGACACATTTCTAACCGGCATGCATCTCGCGCTGATCACCGGTGATCGATTCTGCGCAGATTTTGCTCATCTCAAACAAGCCTAATGTCAGAGAATGTCTAATAAGGGGAGAAGTTCCACTCTCAGTAAACTTCCGGCTTCTGAACTGGTTGCAGTTCCACTCTGATTCCATATGAGGGCGCTCACAGGACGAGTGCAGAATGAATGGAGGTCTATGGCGCTATACACATCAAAATCCACTTTTCTCAGGATATAATTTTTTGTCTAGTAATTTGAATGTTGTATTCGAAAGGAGATGCAAAGAAATTACACATTGCTGGGTGTTCGATTTTTTAGAGTCACTTATTTGCTTTAAAAAGTCTTTTAAAATGTCAATGACGTCATACACATCGTACGACCAGAGATGCTGCCTTACGGCAATCCTTCAGTCACTCTGTTGCGTTCGCGCTCTGCACTTTCTTTTCTCTCGAGGCATCGACAACACAGCTGACACAGGTAAATACACGTGCTAGAAGAGTTTTTGTTTTGTTTGTTTCTGGTCCGCTTCGGATGCCACGATGCCATCAAGCGGTATCTCTGGTCGTAATCAGTCCTTCACTGACCAATCAGTGTTCATTAGCAGAATGCTAGCGTGTTATGGGCAACAACAACTCAACCTGTAAGAAATCGAAAGGACATAAGTACTCGTTCATTCAACTTTCGACCTATAACCCATGTTGAACTTGCAAAACCTACAATCAAATCTGACATTTCTCAACGGCAATCGGGTGAAAGAGACACATTTAGCCGTCTAGCCCCATAGACTCCCATTCATTCTGCACTCATGGACGATCGCCCCCAGTGGAACTCTGGTGGAACTACAACCAAAACTCGGTACAATAGGACTTAATAGGGAGTGGGTAGGCTCTCCGTAGACGGGCTCTGCTAATGTCTAGTCTAGTTCCAGCGGAAGAGTGAACTCTGACCCGACACATGACATATTGACGATGACGAACGCGGAAGCACAGAGGATAGAGCAAAACAAAACACCAGTCACGAATTAGAAGTCTAAAACGAGATTTTTTAAAGAGAAATGTCAGAGGAGCTTGAGTTTGTTGTCCAGCCCTATTTATTTGAACCGCGAGACGCGTCTACTCTCACCTAAGCTTACACTACGCCTAAGTCCTACGTCATACGCCGGAACTCGACTCTCTCGTGAACGTGGACAGACATTATGAGGCTAGTGATTACAGTTTATAAAGTTATAATTATAGATATTTTTCTTACAAAAACACATCGCTTCGCTTCAGAAGGCCTTTATTAACCCCCTGGAGCCGTATGGATTACTTTTATGATAGATGGATGGATCCGCTTTTTGGGGCTTTAAAACAAAGTACCATTCACTCCCATTATAAAGCCTGAAAGAGCCAGGATATTTTTTAATATAACTTCGATTGTGTTTGGCTGAAAGAAGAAAGTCATATACAACTAGAATGGCTTGAGGGTGAGTAAATTATAGGATCATTTTAATTTTTTGGGTGTGTAACCCTGGTAAAATAAGTTTTACAAATACTATTTATGTGTATGCTGCTTGAATAGAATGATATGATTATTCATACATGTGGAATTCTACATAAAAAAACATCTAACTTATCTATAAATTACAGAAACGTCTGTCAGTCTGTCTGTCTGTCTGTTATTCGCATATCTCTCAAACCGTTAGTTACCTCCTGAACTTTTTTGACAGCGATCAGCTGTAAAATGGCTTGGTCCTGCTCGGTTTTCGTTGACTTTGAGTACAAGAATTGAAAGGTTTTTTTAAAAGATCCCCTGGGGTCAACGTGTCAGCGTGACGGAAGTTTGATGCTGTCGTGTGAGAACAAGCAATAGTCGGCATTTTTCCTCCTCCCGCGCCTCATCTTCTTAATCTCCTCACATAAATGATTAGATTTTGATGGCGTACGTTTCTTCCATACGGCAGAAACCACCACAGGTTCATCAATGCCGTCAAATGTATTCATTTTTTTTTTTTTTTTTGATCAAAAAGTACAAAGTAGATAAGGAGAACTAGGATGCCGGGTGTATTCAAAGCGCCGCCGTTACTGTTTACAATGCGTAGAATGGTGCGCTGTGATTGGTTGAGCGGATTTATCGCATTCTGCAGAGAAAGGAGACTGGCTTTTGTCACGGTTTGGAAAGAAAGGGAGAAAACATGACAGAATAACATGGCATATATCACATTTTAAGTAAAATTAAAAATGGACTTTTCAATACCGACTCTATACAATACTGATTTTTACGGGAACAAATTATTTATTTATTTTTAAAGGCGTTTATCGCTTTTTGGAACCAAACTCTTCATTTTATTCACAGCCATCATTTGTAGTAACCTATTCACAAACTGTTTGCTCAAGCGTAGCATTTTTTCGGAGTTCACTGTGTAGCCTGCTCCCTGAATCGTCAAATTCACTGTGTAGCCTGCCCCCTGAATTGTCGCCTGCTCCCTGAATCGTCAAGTTCACTGTGTAGCCTGCCCCCTGAATTGTCGCCTGCTCCCTGAATCGTCAAGTTCACTGTGTAGCCTGCCCCCTGAATTGTCGCCTGCTCCCTGAATCGTCAAGTTCACTGTGTAGCCTTCCCCCTGAATTGTCGCCTGCTCCCTGAATCGTCAAGTTCACTGTGTAGCCTGCCCCCTGAATCGTCGCGCTTATTCATTTGTGGATGTTAACTGAATCTGTAAGTCACCTACACTGTTTACTTCTGTATATTATATCTATCTATAAATTACGTGAACGTCTTTCTGTCTGTGTGTGTGTGTGTGTTATTCGCATATCTCTCGAACCGTTAGTCTGATAGACTTCAAACTTGACAGGTGTCTTGCTACGGCATGAGTAAGTGCAGTGCCAAGTTTGATGTTGTTTGGATTAGAAATGCAAACTATATTGTTAAATATTGGTAAAAGAAGCACACACTGGCTTTTGCTGCTCTAGCCGCTGGCCACTCCCCCTCTCACACTGCACACTGAGTGAGCACAGCTGGCCCCTCCCCCTCTCACACTGACACTGAGTGAGCACAGCTGGCCCCTCCCCCTCTCACACTGACACTGAGTGAGCACAGCTGGCCCCTCCCCCTCTCACACTGACACTGAGTGAGCACAGCCCAGGACCAGAGACAGAGAGGGTTGAAGAAAGCAGCGGAGCTTAAGTAGCGTTTTCTCTGAGTTCACTGTGTAGCCTGCTCCCTGAATCATGTAGTTCAATTTTCCACATTTATTGTATGTCATTATGTCAGTATCAGTATTTGCTATCTACCATGCACAAATAAAAATGTCACTGAACTTTTGCTATGTAATTGTAACAATGAGCACTCAAATACACCAAACCAACAATTACTAAAAACACACACAAAAACTGATTTTGCACAGGCACTTTGCACTGCTCCCTGAATCGACGCGCTTATTCATTTGTGGATGTTAACTGAATCTGTAAGTCAGCTATGCTGTTTACTTCTGAATATTATATTTCATTCTGGTGCGCTTAACGTTATCGTTATCGCAGTAGCCTATGCTATTCACCAACTAAACATATCCTATTCAATGCGTTCACAGTCTCTTTCACAGGCATCATTTGTAGTAGCCTATTCACAAACTGTTTGCTCAAGTATAGCGTTTTCTCGGAGTTCACTGTGTGCTTTCTACCATGCACAAATAAAAATGTCACTGAACTTTTGCTGTGTAATTGGAACAATGAGCACTCAAACACACCAAACCAACAATTACTAAAAACACACACAAAAACGGATTTTGCACGGGCATTTTGCACTAGTCTATCTATAAATTACAGGAACGTCTTTCTGTCTGTGTGTGTGTGTGTGTGTGTCTGTTATTCGCATATCTCTTGAACGTTAGTCCGATGGATTTCAAACTTGACAGGCATCTTGCTGCAGGCACGAGTAAGTACAGTGCCAAGTTTGGCGTTGTTTGACATTGGATTTTGCCGCTCTAGCCGCTGGCCACTCCCCCTCTCACACTGACACTGAGTGAACACAGCGCAGGACCAGAGGCCACTCCCCCTCTCACATTGACACTGAGTGAGCACAGCACAGGACCAGAGGCCACTTCCCCTCTCCACACAGACCACTGAGTGAACACAGCGCAGTACCAGAGGCCACTCCCCCTCTCACACTGACACTGAGTGAGCACAGCACAGGACCAGAGGCCACTCCCCCTCTCACACTGACACTGAGTGAGCACAGCGCAGGACCAGAGGCCACTCCCCCTCTCCACAATGCACACTGAGTGAGCACAGCACAGGACCAGAGGCCACTTCCCCTCTCCACACAGACCACTGAGTGAACACAGCGCAGTACCAGAGGCCACTCCCCCTCTCACACTGACACTGAGTGAGCACAGCACAGGACCAGAGGCCACTCCCCCTCTCCACACTGCACACTGAGTGAACACAGCACAGGACCAGAGGCCACTCCCCCTCTCACACTGACACTGAGTGAGCACAGCGCAGGACCAGAGGCCACTCCCCCTCTCCATACTGCACACTGAGCTGAGTGAGCACAGCACAGGACCAGAGGCCACTCCCCCTCTCCACACAGCACACTGAGTGAACACAGCGCAGGACCAGACGCCCCTCCCCCTCTCACACTGACACTGAGTGAGCACAGCACAGGACCAGAGGCCACTCCCCCTCTGTCACTGAGTGAGCACAGCACAGGACCAGAGGCCACTCACACTGACACTGAGTGAGCACAGCACTGGACCAGAGGCCACTCCCCTTCTCCACACTGACACTGAGTGAGCACAGCACAGGACCTTAGGCCACTCCCCCTCTCACACTGACACTGAGTGAGCACAGCGCGGGACCATAGGCCACTCCCCCCTCTCACACTGACACTGAGTGAGCACAGCACAGGACCAGAGGCCACTCCCCCTCTGTCACTGAGTGAGCACAGCACAGGACCAGAGGCCACTCCCCTTCTCCACACTGACACTGAGTGAGCACAGCACAGGACCTTAGGCCACTCCCCCTCTCACACTGACACTGAGTGAGCACAGCACAGGACCAGAGGCCACTCCCCCTCTCACACTGACACTGAGTGAGCACAGCGAAGGACCAGAGGCCACTCCCCCTCTCACACTGACACTGAGTGAGCACAGCGCGGGACCATAGGCCACTCCCCCTCTCACACTGACACTGAGTGAGCACAGTGCAGGACCAGAGGCCACTCCACCCTCACAATGACACTGAGTGAGCACAGCGCAGGACCAGAGGCCACTCCCCCTCTCACATTGACACTGAGTGAGCACAGCGCAGGACCAGAGGCCACTCCCCCTCTCACACTGACACTGAGTGAGCACAGCGCAGGACCAGAGGCCACTCCCCCTCTCACACTGACACTGAGTGAATACAGCGGAGGACCAGAGGCCACTCCCCCTCTCACAATGACACTGAGTGAGCACAGCGCAGAACCAGAGGCCACTCCCCCTCTCATACTGACATTGAGTGAGCACAGTGCAGGACCAGAGGCCACTCCACCCTCACAATGACACTGAGTGAGCACAGCGCAGGACCAGAGGCCACTCCCCCTCTCACACTGCACACTGAGTGAGCACAGCGCAGGACCAGAGGCCACTCCCCCTCTCACACTGACACTGAGTGAGCACAGCGCAGGACCAGAGGCCACTCCCCCTCTCACACTGACACTGAGTGAGCACAGCACTGGACCAGAGGCCACTCCCCCTCTCACATTGACACTGAGTGAGCACAGCGCAGGACCAGAGGCCACTCCCCCTCTCACATTGACACTGAGTGAGCACAGCACAGGACCAGAGGCCACTCCCCCTCTCACACTGACGCTGAGTGAGCACAGCACTGGATCAGAGGCCACTCCCCTCTCCACACAGACCACTGAGTGAACACAGCGCAGTACCAGAGGCCACTCCCCCTCTCACACTGACACTGAGTGAGCACAGCACAGGACCAGAGGCCACTCCCCCTCTCACACTGACGCTGAGTGAGCACAGCACTGGATCAGAGGCCACTCCCCCTCTCCACACAGACCACTGAGTGAACACAGCGCAGTACCAGAGGCCACTCCCCCTCTCACACTGACACTGAGTGAGCACAGCGCAGGACCAGAAGCCACTCCCCCTCTCCACAATGCACACTGAGTGAGCACAGTGCAGGACCAGAGGCCACTCCTCCTTTCCACACTGCACACTGAGTGAGCACAGCGCAGGACCAGAGGCCACTCCCCCTCTCCACACTGCACACTGAGTGAACACAGCGCAGGACCAGAGGCCACTCCCCCTCTCACACTGCACACTGAGTGAGCACAGCGCAGGACCAGAGGCCACTCCCCCTCTCACACTGACACTGAGTGAGCACAGCACTGGACCAGAGGCCACTCCCCCTCTCCATACTGCACACTGAGCTGAGTGAGCACAGCACAGGACCAGAGGCCACTCCCCCTCTCACACTGCACACTGAGTGAACACAGCGCAGGACCAGAGGCCACTCCCCCTCTCACACTGACACTGAGTGAGCACAGCACAGGACCAGAGGCCACTCCCCCTCTCACACTGACGCTGAGTGAGCACAGCACTGGATCAGAGGCCACTCCCCCTCTCCACACAGACCACTGAGTGAACACAGCGCAGTACCAGAGGCCACTCCCCCTCTCACACTGACACTGAGTGAGCACAGCACAGGACCAGAGGCCACTCCCCCTCTCACACTGACACTGAGTGAGCACAGCGCAGGACCAGAAGCCACTCCCCCGCTCCACAATGCACACTGAGTGAGCACAGTGCAGGACCAGAGGCCACTCCTCCTTTCCACACTGCACACTGAGTGAGCACAGCGCAGGACCAGAGGCCACTCCTCCTTTCCACACTGCACACTGAGTGAGCACAGCGCAGGACCAGAGGCCACTCCCCCTCTCCACACTGCACACTGAGTGAACACAGCGCAGGACCAGAGGCCACTCCCCCTCTCACACTGCACACTGAGTGAGCACAGCGCAGGACCAGAGGCCACTCCCCCTCTCACACTGACACTGAGTGAGCACAGCACTGGACCAGAGGCCACTCCCCCTCTCCATACTGCACACTGAGCTGAGTGAGCACAGCACAGGACCAGAGGCCACTCCCCCTCTCACACTGCACACTGAGTGAACACAGCGCAGGACCAGAGGCCACTCCCCCTCTCACACTGACACTGAGTGAGCACAGCGCAGGACCAGAGGCCACTCCCCCTTCTCCACACTGCACACTGAGCTGAGTGAGCACAGCACAGGACCAGAGGCCACTCCCCCTCTCACACTGCACACTGAGTGAGCACAACGCAGGACCAGAGGCCACTCCCCCTCTCACACTGACACTGAGTGAGCACAGCGCAGGACCAGAGGCCACTCCCCCTCTCACATTGCACACTGAGTGAGCACAGCACAGGACCAGAGGCCACTCCCCCTCTCACACTGACACTGAGTGAGCACAGCGCAGGACCAGAGGCCACTCCCCCTCTCCACACTGCACACTGAGTGAACACAGCGAAGGACCAGAGGCCACTCCCCCTCTCACACTGACACTGAGTGAGCACAGCGCAGGACCAGAGGCCACTCCCCCTCTCACACTGACGTTGAGTGAGCACAGCACAGGACCAGAGGCCACTCCCCCTCTCACACTGACACTGAGTGAGCACAGCACTGGACCAGAGGCCACTCCCCCTCTCCACACAGCACACTGAGTGAACACAGCGCAGGACCAGAGGCCCCTCCCCCTCTCACACTGACACTGAGTGAGCACAGCGCAGGACCAGAGGCCACTCCCCCTCTCACACTGACACTGAGTGAGCACAGCACAGGACCAGAGGCCACTCCCCCTCTCACACTGACACTGAGTGAGCACAGCACTGGACCAGAGGCCACTCCCCCTCTCCACACAGCACACTGAGTGAACACAGCGCAGGACCAGAGGCCCCTCCCCCTCTCACACTGACACTGAGTGAGCACAGCACAGGACCAGAGGCCACTCCCCCTCTGTCACTGAGTGAGCACAGCGCACGACCAGAGGCCACTCCCCCTCTCACACTGACACTGAGTGAGCACAGCGCAGGACCAGAGGCCACTCCCCCTCTCACACTGACACTGAGTGAGCACAGCGGAGGACCAGAGGCCACTCCCCCTCTCACAATGACACTGAGTAAGCACAGCGCAGAACCAGAGGCCACTCCCCCTCTCACACTGACACTGAGTGAGCACAGTGCAGGACCAGAGGCCACTCCACCCTCACAATGACACTGAGTGAGCACAGCGCAGGACCAGAGGCCACTCCCCCTCTCACACTGCACACTGAGTGAGCACAGCGCAGGACCAGAGGCCACTCCCCCTCTCACACTGACACTGAGTGAGCACAGCGCAGGACCAGAGGCCACTCCCCCTCTCACACTGACACTGAGTGAGCACAGCACTGGACCAGAGGCCACTCCCCCTCTCACATTGACACTGAGTGAGCACAGCGCAGGACCAGAGGCCACTCCCCCTCTCACATTGACACTGAGTGAGCACAGCACAGGACCAGAGGCCACTCCCCCTCTCACACTGACGCTGAGTGAGCACAGCACTGGATCAGAGGCCACTCCCCCTCTCCACACAGACCACTGAGTGAACACAGCGCAGTACCAGAGGCCACTCCCCCTCTCACACTGACACTGAGTGAGCACAGCACAGGACCAGAGGCCACTCCCCCTCTCACACTGACACTGAGTGAGCACAGCGCAGGACCAGAAGCCACTCCCCCTCTCCACAATGCACACTGAGTGAGCACAGTGCAGGACCAGAGGCCACTCCTCCTTTCCACACTGCACACTGAGTGAGCACAGCGCAGGACCAGAGGCCACTCCCCCTCTCCACACTGCACACTGAGTGAGCACAGCGCAGGACCAGAGGCCACTCCCCCTCTCCACACTGCACACTGAAAGAGCACAGCGCAGGACCAGAGGCCACTCCCCCTCTCCACAATGCACACTGAAAGAGCACAGCGCAGGACCAGAGGCCACTCCTCCTTTCCACACTGCACACTGAGTGAACACAGCGCAGGACCAGAGGCCACTCCCCCTCTCCATACTGCACACTGAGTGAACACAGCGCAGGACCAGAGGCCACTCCCCCTCTCCATACTGCACACTGAGCTGAGTGAGCACAGCACAGGACCAGAGGCCACTCCCCCTCTCACACTGCACACTGAGTGAACACAGCGCAGGACCAGAGGCCACTCCCCCTCTCACACTGACACTGAGTGAGCACAGCGCAGGACCAGAGGCCACTCCCCCTCTCCACACTGCACACTGAGCTGAGTGAGCACAGCACAGGACCAGAGGCCACTCCCCCTCTCACACTGCACACTGAGTGAGCACAACGCAGGACCAGAGGCCACTCCCCCTCTCACACTGACACTGAGTGAGCACAGCGCAGGACCAGAGGCCACTCCCCCTCTCACACTGCACACTGAGTGAGCACAGCACAGGACCAGAGGCCACTCCCCCTCTCACACTGACACTGAGTGAACACAGCGAAGGACCAGAGGCCACTCCCCCTATCACACTGACACTGAGTGAGCACAGCGCAGGACCAGAGGCCACTCCACCCTCACAATGACACTGAGTGAGCACAGCGCAGGACCAGAGGCCACTCCCCCTCTCACACTGCACACTGAGTGAGCACAGCGCAGGACCAGAGGCCACTCCCCCTCTCACACTGACACTGAGTGAGCACAGCGCAGGACCAGAGGCCACTCCCCCTCTCACACTGACACTGAGTGAGCACAGCGCAGGACCAGAAGCCACTCCCCCTTTCCATAATGCACACTGAGTGAGCACAGCACAGGACCAGAGGCCACTCCCCCTCTCACACTGCACACTGAGTGAGCACAACGCAGGACCAGAGGCCACTCCCCCTCTCACACTGACACTGAGTGAGCACAGCGCAGGACCAGAGGCCACTCCCCCTCTCACACTGCACACTGAGTGAGCACAGCACAGGACCAGAGGCCACTCCCCCTCTCACACTGACACTGAGTGAGCACAGTGCAGGACCAGAGGCCACTCCCCCTCTCCACACTGCACACTGAGTGAACACAGCGAAGGACCAGAGGCCACTCCCCCTCTCACACTGACACTGAGTGAGCACAGCGCAGGACCAGAGGCCACTCCCCCTCTCACACTGACGTTGAGTGAGCACAGCACAGGACCAGAGGCCACTCCCCCTCTCACACTGACACTGAGTGAGCACAGCACTGGACCAGAGGCCACTCCCCCTCTCCACTCAGCACACTGAGTGAACACAGCGCAGGACCAGAGGCCCCTCCCCCTCTCACACTGACACTGAGTGAGCACAGCGCAGGACCAGAGGCCACTCCCCCTCTCACACTGACACTGAGTGAGCACAGCACAGGACCAGAGGCCACTCCCCCTCTCACACTGTCACTGAGTGAGCACAGCGCAGGACCAGAGGCCACTCCCCCTCTCACACTGACACTGAGTGAGCACAGCGCAGGACCAGAGGCCACTCCCCCTCTCACACTGACACTGAGTGAGCACAGCACTGGACCAGAGGCCACTCCCCCTCTCACACTGACACTGAGTGAGCACAGCGCAGGACCAGAGGCCACTCCCCCTCTCACACTGACACTGAGTGAGCACAGCGCAGGACCAGAGGCCACTCCCCCTCTCACACTGACACTGAGTGAACACAGCGAAGGACCAGAGGCCACTCTCCCTCTCACAATGACACTGAGTGAGCACAGCGCAGAACCAGAGGCCACTCCCCCTCTCACACTGACACTGAGTGAGCACAGTGCAGGACCAGAGGCCACTCCACCCTCACAATGACACTGAGTGAGCACAGCGCAGGACCAGAGGCCACTCCCCCTCTCACACTGCACACTGAGTGAGCACAGCGCAGGACCAGAGGCCACTCCCCCTCTCACACTGACACTGAGTGAGCACAGCGCAGGACCAGAGGCCACTCCCCCTCTCACACTGACACTGAGTGAGCACAGCGCAGGACCAGAGGCCACTCCCCCTCTCCACACTGAGTGAGCACAGCGCAGGACCAGAAGCCACTCCCCCTTTCCATAATGCACACTGAGTGAGCACAGCGCAGGACCAGAGGCCACTCCCCCTCTCACACTGCACACTGAGTGAGCACAGCGCAGGACCAGAGGCCACTCCCCCTCTCACACTGACACTGAGTGAGCACAGCGCAGGACCAGAGGCCACTCCCCCTCTCACACTGACACTGAGTGAGCACAGCGCAGGACCAGAGGCCACTCCCCCTCTCACACTGACACTGAGTGAATACAGCGCAGGCTCCCTGAATCGTCACGCTTATCCATTTGTGGATGTTAACTGAATCTGTAAGTCAGCTACACTGTTTATGTCACTGACGCGTCAGAGCCCACCAGAATGGGTGTGGCCAGAGGCATAAATTCAGCCCATCGAGCCGTCAAAGTCTAGGTTAAATCGACTGAAGCGATACACCGATTAAAGCACAAGCATGGCGGTTTACGCAATAGTCGTTCCCTCTTCTCAGGGAACCGAGGTTACGTCAGTAACCGTCCAACGCAATCTTGGGTCGGGGTCCCCGCCTCTCAAGGAACTGCCGGCGGTGACGGACTTTAGTCGCTGGCCGGGACTGAGTGGCCGTCGGTGCTGCCTTTACTTGTGGAGGCGGCGGCGCCGCCTTCTTCTGGCGGCTCGACGCGGAGCTGGAGCGCTTGGGCAGAAAGTGGCGCATAGCCTGCGATGCCTTTTGAGCCTCAGTGAAGCGCTCGGCGAAACCTTTGACTGCCGGCCCGAATAATCCACCAGAGGATATAGGTGCGTCGAGAAACGCTGCCTTATCCGCATCTTTCATCTCCGTCAGCGTGAGCCAGAGGTGTCACTCAAGAACAGTCAAGTTCGCTATGCTGCGGCCGATGGACTGGGCTGTCGATTTAGTGGCTCGCAGGGCCAGGTCTGTGGCGCTGCGCAGATCCTTGAAAGCCTCAGGGTCAGGACCAGACTCGTCCATAGAGCGGAGAAGTTTGGCCTGAAACACTTGTAGGACAGCCATGGTATGAAGCGCCAACGCAGCGTATGCGCAACCGGCGAGAGCTGACGTAATGCGGAAGGGCTTCGACCAAGGGGCAACATTCTAATCTGAAAAATGAAGCCTAGCCGGAAGTGCGAAAAACTGCAATACATTGAAAATCCGCTAGAGGGAGGTCCCAAAAGGGAGCAAATGTCCATAGACCCCATGTTAAAATGTCCGTTTTCACAGTATAAATTCATGTTTTTACAGGTTGGTCCCATGGACTTTTATTGTATTTTTCGATAGGTTCCGAGTGCCTGACAACTGTGAGGGGGGTGAATTTTTTTCTAACTCGTTAGTTTAGATCGTATTTAGATATAAAATGTATGACAAATAAGGGTGTGGTTAACTTTGATTGACAGCTTGATTGACAGCTGATAACGAGCATAGGCTGCGCCAAGGAGAATGACAACATAAGAAGCGCCATTTTTTTATTTACAGTTGAAATATAATACTACTGTTTTTGTATCATGAAATGTAGTTTTAAGAGTTTTTCAGGCGAGAATGTAGTTGTTTAAAGCTCAAATCTGTGGTTTATTTATAAAGATTTATGAAAATTTTATCCAGGTTGTGAGATCCAGACGATCACCGGGCGCTCGGCGCTCATGTACCCCGCCTGGAACAGCCTTTCCTCAGCTAGTCGTTCTGACGTTTGCCGCTGACTCTGGCGTCTCTGTAGTGGTTAAACATGAGATATAATTCGTCTTGTGTATATCTAACGGGGGATTTTTGGACTCGTGAATCTATAATTTGTTCCCTGGCCAATCGTCTGAAGTGAAGTTTCATAACTTTATAAGCTATTTAACTTTACCGTTGTATGGTTAGACTAGAGCACTGACTTTGTATGTTTGACTGAATTGTTTGCTTTATTTGTATAGCTTCTTGTACCTTTTACTTATTATACTTTTATAATGGCTAATATTGATAAAACTGAAATTTAACAAAAAGAGACTGGGTTGAGTTTTGTCATTTTAAATTTTAATACAACGAAGATGGTCTGTAATTGTTGTTTACTGCAACATCTGTTGTTTAGTACAAATGCACATATTGCCTGGACCATGTTAAAATGTTTAATATTTTTATATTATATAAATCGAAAAGAGGCAGGGTTGTGTTTTATATTTCGTTTTGTTATAAATAGGCTAATGTTATATGCAGTGAATATAATCAATACGCGTTGCCTGAACCACATTTGTGTGGCTATAATGTTTAAGATTTCTTTAAATTAAAACGAAAAGAGGCAGTGTGGTGTTTTATAACATATTTCGTTTTATTGTTGCCTAAAATATACATACAGAGATAACCGGAGAGTAGCAGAGCGAGCGGAGTGACGCAGAATAACCGGACTCGCGTCCTCGGGAGTCATTCTCCTGAGTCGGACTTGGCAATTAAGTCCGAACTTTGCGTACTTGCTATCGAGAAACGCCTAATGTCGGCGCTTGGCTTCTTGTGACAAACACGCCGAGAAGCAAGAACAAGATCTGCTGTATGTCATCCATTGTTGTTTATGTTGCTTTCTTCACGCGAAAATGACATCGTTCCAGTCTCACACAAAGCCCGCCCTTTTACCCATATATGGATTGGCCAGAAGGTGGGCGGGGTTAGGATTTCCCGAGATTTTCCAAGATGGCGCCGCCCATACCCCCCATAAACAGCTTCAAACCCGTTCTTCACTAAGTCTATGGGTGACGTCACAGACGCTTTGTCCATATTTTTTACAGTCTATGGCTTCGACGGATGAGAAGCTTTGGACTTCCATCCGGCAGCAGTGGGCGGGCAGAGGTGGGCGGCCACCGCCTCTTCAAGGGGAGGAATCGCCTCATATCCCTTATCCTTCGCGCCGTCCACGGAGGAGAGCGTCGGAGGTAAAGAATGTTTCAGGCGAGCTGAGTGTGGCGCCTTCCACGACTTAGAGAGCTCGTCGTGAACTTCAGGGAAGAACGGGGCAGGTCTCTGCTGAGGGACCTGCCGGCGCCCCTGCAGGAACCACTCGTCCAGTCTGCTGCGTGCATGCTCTTCCGATCAGATCGCACTCAGGGCAGCCGCCCTTGGCGAGCGCAGCTTCCGCATGGTCCCAGCCCAGGCAGGAAGCACAGAGGATGTGGCGATCTCCCCCGATGAGAGAGCCTCTGCACGAGGTGCAGTGTGTGCGAGGCATTTGGAACAACGCCTCGCTGAAATTTCTCTTTTAGAAGTGTCGGAACACTTGCGATACGGAAAGGATACGGCATGCCGGAATGGCTCAGCAGAACAGCGGTGAAGGAAGCCGGCGTCCTCAGAATTGCGAAGCAGTAGCTTGTCCTGCTGGGTGCCTGTCAACGGCGGCGAAGGCTTCAATCCGGAGTTTCAACGAAGTGGAGGTTCGCTGAAGGAGATTAAATCTAGACTTTGACGGCTCGATGGGCTGAATTTATAGCCTCTGGCCACGCCCATTCTGGCGGGCTCTGACGGCTCAGGTTCGTGCAGTTTTAAAAAATGTGGCTTCATATTCTCGAGAAAAGTAGTTTTCCCATAGCGTAAGCTACTTACGCAATAGGAGAGACCTCTCGAAAGGGAACTGATTTTGCACGGGCACTTTGCACTAGTAAGTCATAATTTCAGTCTTCCACATATTCTTTAGCTTATAGAAACATGAATTTGAATAATCAGCATTGGACACCGCAAGACTAAACTGCATCTTATTTGTATTTGGAAGTAGCCTACATTTTGTGAATCAGAGGTTGTTCTCTCTCTGTAATCTTTAACGTCTTCGATACAGATTCCCGAGTGCATGAGTTCAGCCAAGTCATTCCCACAAAAGGCTGACATTTAAATGGATATATAACAACACATATATATAGCAATGATGATATCAATTCATTAAATGCTAAAATTCTTTGGTTGTATTGTGCTGACATATTAAGATTTGATAAAATTTAGTTTGGACTCCCCCACTAATCACGTAGGCTAAATGGCATTTGGCTTCAAAATGTACCAAAAGGCAATGACTTTGGGGCACTGTTAATTTTGTACATATAATAACCGTGGAACTTAACAATCAAATGTAAATATATTTTTATTTTGCCTTCTGGAAGTTGCATTCAAATTCCACTTGGCTCAAATCTAATGTGGCATGTGAATGTGCATGACACCTCTGAGGGGCAGTTACCTGTGGTTGCAGACGAAACTCCTCCCTGCATATCACACAGGGTAGGGTTGAGTCTCCCTCCTGGATGGACCTGGCTTTGACCTCTGCCCACTCCTCTGCTGTTAGTCTTCTTGAGGGAGCTGCCACCAGACCCATCCTCTGGGCTGCATCATCATCAACAACTGCATATTAGTCACTGTGAGCTTTCAGCAAAATTTCAGAATGAAGCACCATGATCACAGCCTACCAAGAGTCAGAGGTGGAGGGGCATGATCCAGCACATACTCTCTCTCTTGTCCTGGTGTCCGCTCAGGATTTCTGACTCTCTGCCTTGTGTTGTGGTCTTTGTGCCTCCTACTAAAATGTGCAGCTCCACAGCCAGCAGGACATGAAGTGTCTGATACGGGGAGGTTATGGGGAATGTTTTGAATAGGAAAGCTTCGTGTGATATGGTCCTGTAGTGCTACAGCTGCTAGAGTCAGTCTCCTGCTCTCTGCTTTACAGCCGGATCCCTAGGGAACATGGAGCTGTCAAACTCAGTTAAGAAGGCAGATAATAAATATCAGTCCATTTCTCACATTTAAGAGCCCTAGTAAATCCACAGTACTATAATGAAATATTTGTGAATTATTCAGTAGATTTCCATCAAAATAGAAATATGCTTCTTTATAGATCAGTAGTCTAAACTGGTTTACCTACACTTTACAATTATTATACAATTATATTACATTGGATATAATGTGGATTATTGTGAATAATCAAGGGCTCTTAAATATGTGAGTAATGGTCTGATACTTATTATCTGTCTTTTGCCTTTGACGAGTGATCAATGAATGGCAATGCTAATGGTATTATAGACCTATCTGTGTTTTTTGGGGGTTTTATTTTACTTTGCCATTAGGGTTAGGGTCTATAGGAAAACCAAGAAACATTACCAACTTGAGAACTTCTAAGTTAATCCAGTGCTTTCATTCCAGGTCAAACAAACCTTTAAACTTAAACTCTGTGAGCTGCGCTGAAGTCTGTAATATTTAACGTTATATGGAGAGTCTGGGAATTTAAGACTGTGTCTTACTGCAAGATCCTATTTTATGATAAGATTGCATGTTGTTAAATTGAACGTTGCGTCATAAACGAGTGATTTATGAGTACCATAACAATGGTAGATTATATTAATATGATGGTGATGATAATGATTACATGATTTGATACACAGGACAAAATTAGTAAAGCTGAAAATATTTTTATAGTCACCAGCCTCATAAAAACTAAGGTCACGATTGTAGCATTTTGAGCCACTATTATGCAGTTTACTTTACAGCGTCCATTTATCTTACACCTGCGTGATTTATCTTACACCAGAGATTAGCCTACAAAGAGTTTACCAGAACTTGCGAATGTCGTTGATATGGCGTACAATTGTTTAACCATGGCAACTGATACAACTGACGGAATCAGAATAGTAACCATAACATCTAGCAAAAGCTCGTTGACTAGCGGGGAAAATAAGACAAACGTTTTCTTAAATTATGAGGCGCAAAATAAGCAGCGACGCATTTTGATAACCTTACAAGTCACCCTTTCATACTAGCTTAAGAACGCAGAGAGGATCCTCAAAAAGAGTGAAGAAAAGAAAAGCACCTCACCCGCGGCATTGCTGTCCACAGAAACACTGTTTACTTGGTCGCTATGCGACGAAGTTCCATTCAACACAGTGTGACGTTCCCACGAACTCATCTCATTTTCCTGATTGTCAATATAGCCTACCTGATTACGAACGATGAATTGAATAGTGGAAAGGTACAAATACGTTTTTAAAAACATTTACTATCTGAGGTCTGAATGTTTATTTTTCATATGCACTCATTAATAGCCTAATTATTTGGCTAAAGAAATTTAGAAACAACCATGTCAAGTGTATGGTGTTTGTTAAAAGCATTATATAGAGAATATATAATAAAACAGCAGAACATTTATTCTTTTGTTAGCCCATCATCAACCTAAGCACACGCTCATGTCCAGAAAAAAATCATAATAAAAAAAAAGAAATAAAAAAAAAATGTAATTTCAACATTCACACTCCTCATCTTTATACTGGGAAAAACTTAAACCAAAGCATGGCCTGCATGATTTTTTCTCAGATTCATCCATGATTCATTTGTTTATTTATTAGAGTCAGAACATTTCTTGACAGGTGACTGCGTGATTGAGATGACCAATTAAATCAGCTGCAGGCCAGGGTTTCACTGGTTTGGAGGGAAAAACAAACATATCAAGCTCACATTTGGAACACAACTTATTTAGATTTATGGCTTTGATTTTTTGGTTTTCTGAAAATACATATTTCATATAAAAATTTAAAATAGTATTTTTGTGCATTTTTCATTACAATAAACATAATATTCTGTAACTTAAGTTCACTTTTTAAACTTTTTTCACTTCAGCAATAATTTGCCAAGTGTCGTCTTTGAAAAAGAGATCAAACTTAAGACTGCTCTAAAGCATTCCAGATTTACTTAGGCTAACAAAATTAAATTTGCTCAAAAAGTGAATAAATGATTATAACTACAGCGTAAATGTAATTTAGTACCATACAATTAAAAAATACAAAATATTAAATTAAAAACATTAGCTAAAATATAGTATTCATTTTACTGAAATAAAAAAAAAAATCTGTCATTTTTGACCCCCAAGAGAAGAGCACCAGAGGGTTAACTTTAAATGAAGAAGGTCAATTAGTGGTTAAAACACATGTACTGTCTACAGTGAGCTGGAGGATCTCATCAAGCTGTCGTCAGATGCTGAATTCCTCAAAGCTTCTTTGTTCATACCTGAATCATGAGCTCAGGTGTCTCAAAGAGGTCATTCTGAGATGTAAAAAAATAACTAAAGAGGGAAAGACACACACATACAAGAATCTTCACCTGTGATCATAATGTAATGGTGTAAAATGACATTTTATAATTTAGAGAGTCCAATAAATTGTGCATATACACAAGGTGTGAACAGCTGGCTATGTTAAACACCCATCACATCAATAAAAGTGGAAGCCTTTAAAAAGAACATTTGCCTTTTCTCTTAGTGTGACAGAGGGAAACCATCATGCTTTTTCCACAGACTCATGCATTCTTGAGATTAGTGCAAGAAAAGTGCAGCCTATGGCCTTTAATGCCACAGACAAAGGTATGGAGCAATTTATTTGTAAGGAATTTATCCCCTGAGTGTTCAATCAAAAAACTGTCTTCCCCAATCCCCATGATTTGAGGCCCATCATTTGTGTTTTTAAGTAAATAATCACAGTTTTCCAAAAAAAAAGTACAGTCAAGTCTCTCCATAAAAGCTGCTTTCTTCCAACTGTCATCGAAATGGATCTTAGCATGAGCTTTCATTTTCAACATGAACTCTTTTTGTTTTCTTCCTCTCTATAAATGCCAGTTTAAAGAGCTTTCTATTTAACTTTCCTCTGTGTGAACCATTTTACCTGTTATGTGGTATTTAAAAAAAAAAAGCTGTTCAATGTGCCGATGACCTAAGAAACAAGGGCTGTGGGCTCTGTTGGTGTGATGTTTTAAATAGGAAACCTTTGCTGAACTTCTGTGCAAACTTTGCAAGGCACAGACAGTTTGAAAAAGAAGTAATCCATCAATTTATCTCTGCATAAAGAGAAGGGGCAGGCATAATCTGAATATGAATGTGTTCACGTCAAAGTGAGAAAAGATAATTAAGGAGAGAGCTTGTTTTTAAAGCTTGAGATGAAAAGTGCGATATGTATTACTGAATAATTTGAAACAACAATGGAGAAACTCCCCAAGGACTGTTGCTCTTTTGTGCTTAGAAGCATTGGTTCTGTTTAAAGGACAGAATGTGCAGCTTCCAATCAAGTCAGGTTATGTTAGACTATTTGCCTGATCTGGCTTTCAGAATTCTAAGACACACAGCACAAAAGCTCTCGTTTGGATGATTTAGTTGGAATGAATGAATGAAATATGAATGAATGAATCATGAATGAATTACATTTTACTTGATCCATAGCTGAGAGTTCAAATTATTTCCTGTGCTTCCTTCTATTAGAACTTTAATATAATGGCACTATAATACAACATGCATCATCAACCAACTGAGATGGGAGCTAATCAAAAGGTTGAGACGTTAATGTTATTGTGTTATTGTTGTGTCATTGCTGCTGACTAAATAAATATGTGAAAAAAGAAAACAGCCTTTGTAAAGACGGAAGGTGAAATAGTTAGAACATGTCCATTGAAAATGAAATACAAATCACTGTGTGCTTTTGCGTCTTTTTTATTTCATTTGCTAAGTGCTACATTACCTCATGCTTTGGACCTCACAAAGGATTTCCCATAAATCTCCTGGCGGCTGAGAGTAATCGATCAGGCGGTTTGATTAACCTGTCTGAAGGGTCCTCCCACAGTACAGGTCTTTGCTGTTTCTGCGGATGGCTTGTTGGAAATGTTTATTGTCAGTTAGCCTGGCTGAGCTCAGACTGCAGAGGATAAATTCTGGGACCGACCTGCGCTGGAGGAACATCTCTGCATTCATGTTGAGCACAAACCAACAAACTACAGTGACATAAATTTGGTGATGGCGTGTGGTGGATCAATAGCGCTGCGAGTGATGCTTTTACTATTTGTCTCTTTGGTCACATGTTACTTCCTGCCCATCAGCATACCTCATCCACTTATACGACATATAATAATAAGTCTTGATGCTTTGCACTCGCTCTCATAGTCTGTAAGGACTTGCTCTGTGTGCCAAATGTGGATTTCACTTGAATGTCGCAGTGGTGCCCAGCAATCTGCAACACACTTGCGAAGCCATCTCGTCCCCATAATGGCCAATAATTGAGCAGAATCCATCACAGGGGCTGAAAATAGACTGCCATAATGGCCATAAATTGTAGCCCAGGAGAGATTAACACACAGAGCTGTGCCGACCCTGCTGTGCCTGAGAGTCTCCTGTACCTCCAGAGACAAGCCTGCCTCATTTTCCTCTCTGTCACCTGCTGATTTCACACATAGGGTCAGCGATTAAAATTATAGCTCCTAAAGCATGAGACCTTGTGCTCTTGGTGGGTGGATGTGAGGGAAGAGCTGTGCTATAGCCCCCCCCCCCCCCCCATCCACCCTCCCCCCCCCCCCACACACACAGTATACTGAAGTTGGCAGTGATATCTCACCTGTGCAGCACGTGGGGTTTAATTCTGTTGAGAACACACCACAATGGAAAAAGGAAACTTATTAAGAGCTGACAGTCATCTGGATAGCCTCAGGCTGTTTGATTGCTTACTTTGACCCCCTAACTGTTAAAAGCATAAATTATAAATCTTTAAAGAAAATTTGTGTTTTCACTGAGTGGATTTATTATCGTTATCATTAATGTTGACATATATAACATATATACACAAACATCCAGAGAGAGGGTAATTAACTCATCTCATTTAAAGTGGGAGTTTAAAGCCCAAAGACTTCCTCACAAGTCCCACATTAATCATGTGATTGAGTGAATGAATGACTGAATGATGGAGGCTGACGTTTGCCTTGGGTTGGTGGAATGTGTTTGTGGTGAAATGTCGTAAATGCAAAAGGTCTCTGAGCAAGGAATATAAATATGTCCCAAACCGCTCACTGGAATTATCACATAATTGGGGGCTTTCCACGTCTACCGTAGGGCAACACCCTTCCAACTCCCTGCGCTATGCCCCGAGTTTGGTTAGTTTTTATTTGTGGCTTCCGAACATTATCTCTTAAATGCAGACTTAAACAGTCTTCCTGATACAGTCAATTTGAGTGCAGGCAACAATTTTGCAAAGTTCTGTTCATCTAACACATCATTGACTTGAGGTTTGATAAAGTTCTCCACATGGTGTACCAATAATGTAATGTAAAGTATGTTTGGGTTATTCCATATGTAAATCACCATTCGTTTCTAATTAATAAGTGCCCCGAGAATCTTAATCTTCCAACCAACATCATTATTTCAGCTTGTTTCAAATGCTGTTGTGACTTTTGACTTTTGACAGTTCTTTCCATTTGTTTGTTTTGTTCAATGTGTTCTCTCACTCCATATCCAAATGATTGAATAGATAAGCACAGTTCTTGAGGAAGAAAAAAGCCTAAATGACACATGTTGCCTCACTGTTCAGCAGGCAAGTCATTCAGCACGCCTTTGATACTTCAAAGCATGTTGAGGTTGTGCCAAAGGAGAGGACTACTTTAGTCTTGTGTTGTAATTTCAGACAGTGATGAAAGATAAACTATCAGTGCATATTTACTTGTTTTTCACCCTACCAAAGATACAGTGCATAGAACACTTTTCCTTTTATTGCTCATATTGACATACACTTCTACTGTACATCTGTTTTCTGTACCCTCAGTCAATATGATTATATGATCTCCAAAGTATGTTTTTTATGTACTTCATAATCTATTTTCTCATATTTCCACTGTAGACATTATTCTGATTATGAATGCACTGTCTAAATGTTGATTTTTCTAGCCTTTTGATGCTTAAAACATTTTCCTGAACAGGTCCTGTGGAAATCATATTCTCTTTGAGAAATACTGTGCTTCTAAATGTGGTGACATGTGACAGACACTCGATAATAGCATTTCGATATGGGGCGTTGAAACATCCTTCATCCATCCCACAACATCTGAAGCATCTGTTTGACATAGGCTGTGACAGGAAAAAGCTGAAAGTTTGATATGCTCTGTTGCAGATCGTTAATGCTGAGAAAACAAAACGTCTTGTCTTGAATTGCAGTGATGTACAGTCACACTAAAGCTTTACACTACAGAAAAAACTAACATGTCAGCCGAAACATAATGTCATATTAAGAGTAAAAATGCTGTAATCTGTATGGCATACTCATCATCTGCTGTAATATAGACCAAGCCAGTGAAATATTAAAAATTACCACATGCATTACAATGATCAGCTTGATGACATGTATAACATTTTATTATTAAAGTGGCATGCTGTGACATTTGTTCAGCATTGTGAATAAAAAAGATGGATATGTTTTGACTTCTATAGACAATTCTGCTCAAGATGTGGGTTATCTTATTGTTATAATCAGTTCAAATGAACAGGTCTCAGGCAGATCTTCTGTTAGGCAGAACAGATCCTCAGCCACACATTTCAGCTCAGTCTGGAATTCATTGGTTTAACAATGAATAAAAAAAAAAGTCTATTATTTATTGATTCATGTGTCCATCATACCAATACTAAGATTGTCAGGCATAGGTCTGCTTTTTAAGTCACATGCACTCAAATGTTACAAAACGGTCAAAGTGTTATGAACCTAGACATTTCAATGAGATTTCCTCCGTGGCATGTTAACATGCCACTTTTTTGTAATGACTGGTTGATAGCCTCAGGAGGTGACAGCCCGTTGGCTGTCAGCCTGACCCTGCCATCCGTGCCGAAGTAAACAGGTTTGATAACTTTACGTCGCTCATCACTTTACAACCACTCAGCTGTGTCTCTTCGACAGCATGAACATGGAAGAAAAAATAAAATCAAAAATGTTCTATATGTGCTCTATGATGGCTCATCTTTTTCTTAAACATGGAATGCTTCCAGATGTTTTATTGTTTCAGAGCATCAGTCATTTTGTAGGCCAGTAATACATATTACCAAAATGTAATATGGATGATCTTTACAAATGAACTGAATCAACACTGAACTGACTTGATGACACGATTTTCTTTTTAAGAGCTGCTTTACATAATTTATCTCTATTTGCATGATTGAATTATTATTTTCCTGTTGATCACTTTAAAGCTGCTTTGAAACAATCTGTATTGTATAAAGCGCTATAAAAATAAAGGTGATTTGTCTTAACTTGACCAAAAAGTCTTGATATCTGCCTAACAAGACCATGACCATTCAGGAAAAAGGCCTATTAGCCTTTTTAGAAGATGGCTTCCATTTAGGCAATCTCTTTTCTGCATTCTTCTAATATATGTACCTGACTTTCTGCTCTCCATATGTAAAAAAAGGTGCATTACGAACATTACTGGCAGGGAGATGAAAAATGCATTGGGCCTTGACAGCTTTGATTGGCTGATAGTTTTGTCTCACATTACAGTGTTGAACCATCGGGCCCATCCACGTGTCAGGGAAGGGAAATGGAAGATCAAGGGCAGAGGAGAGTGGCGTGTTTACATTTTTCCCTGATGTTCCTCTCTCCACATCTCTCATCCAGCTCTGTGAATCAATAAAGGATGGATGAAGTAGAGGAGGAGATCCAGTTCGTGTAACCCTTCAGCAAGGTGAACAAGCTTTGTGAGCTTTATCACGTCAGCTTGTGGATTTTTCTCCTGTTGGGGAATCACAATGAATCACTTATCTCAATTTGGAAATAAAGAAAATACTTTCAAGATACTTCCGTTCTTGTGATGTTTTGTGCATTATCATATGATTTGATATTGTTTTACACTTACAGTAACACACTGGAATCACAACAAAATAATTTAAAATTAAAATAATATGCAATACATATTGTAGGTTATATGTCTGTATGCGAATATCAAATGCTATTCTCATCTACCACAGTAATCTGAGATAAGCATCAAGATTTAAATGAGATTCTGTACTAATTCAGCTACTATTGGGTGTGAACGTTTTTATTTATTTATTTTATAAATATGCATATATAAGTTTTAGATAAATGGGTTGTTTCCTTATTGGTATAGTGTGTTTGATTCATATTTGATTATAGAATTCTGTTGTCACTCTTATAAATAACCGAACTGTGTGTGAATAACCATATTAAGGACTCTGAAACGTAAGCTATCTTGCCACTGTGTGAACGTGGGCAGAGTTTCCTTATGAGCTGTTTACAGACTCATTACAAACTCATTAGCATCGGGAATTGGACTAGCTAGCCTGATACCTGTTTTGCCATATGTTTTTGATTCACTAAAATGAACCGGCTCAAGAGATTCATTCGGGAGTCAGACTGCATGCTGTTGGCAACTAGGCTATAGCCTACTAAATGATTGTTAAATATTCATATGTTGTCAAATACTTAATTTGTTTTATGTTTTGCATTAATTAATATGTTTAGTAAATTCACATGATGTTAAAAATCGAAATGTTAACACTGTTAAAATGGGTGCATCTGATTGGTCGCGTGTGTGCGTGCGTCTGCTCGTTATCAGGGAACCCTTGCGAATATTGCTTGAATCACTTCTCAGTAAAGCTGGGATAATTTGTGAAGCATCGCATTTTGAGTGTTTACTGATAAACATACTCCCTTTCAGGTATATATAACACATATTTGCACACAAATGTATAATATGCTGTCTAAATACATTCAGATGACTATTGTATGTTTTATTAACTTGTAAATTGCGATAGGGGTTGATTACAGCATAAAGCTATCGGCTAACGTTAGAACGCCCGCGGTTGGCGCGCAAACCGTACAGCACGTGAGATGATTAAATATAAATGTTATTTTGTGAGTTGTGCTGTTCGGTTAAAAGGTAAATGTGTGATTATATTGTTATGTGTGTTTTAAAGCTGCAGTCCGTAGTTTTTCCTCTTTGTCGCCATCTCTGTCTCGGAAAATCATGAAAGTCCTTTCAAGTGAAGTCGGAAATATCGTAGAATTCCAAGCGAGTGAATGAGCGAGCGAAGTCGTATTTACAAATCTCGGAATTCTTGATGATACGCTATGAGTTGTGCTGTTGGAAAGAGCATGTTTATGTGAAACATGGCAGAAACACTTTTCTAGACAATATAATACATTTAAAATCTATAAGCAAGAGATAAATGAGCAAAGCAAATCTTTGGCGAATGCTGTTTATTGTTCATGATAGACTTCTTTTGTTTTGTTTAGGTTTTTTTTACTTGAATGCATTAGGGTTATGGTGTTTGTATGCGTGAGAACCACTCATGGAACCCTACAAGATATTTTTTGAAAAGGAAACCCTCAGACATTGTCATTTGGGGCTCAGTGCAAAATGTCCTCCATGGCGAAACTCCTCTCATGCTGATTTTTACATCAAAAGGAGTGGATGAGGTAAGGATGAAACCTAAAAGCTAGACTCAGACACATCAAGCTTTGCGTGCCCTTTAATGCTTAATTATACCTGTTAGGGTGATGAGAGACTTATCCCACAAGCCTCATGATTAATAAACAAGCCATCAAGGACCCAACAAGTTCCTGCTCATCACCTTGACACATACATTCAGTAAGAGGGTACATATCAAAGCCCATGCTGTACATCTCGCATAGACACACACAAAACCGTTAAATTGGCCCACACCGGGCCAGCTTTGTCTACTCTCTGACCTGTTTCTTTCTTTCTCACTTTTATCCTTTTGTCTCTCTTTTGCACACCTGTTTGAGTGACAGACGATGAGAACGTGGTGACGCTCGTAGCCCAGATGGGGTGAGTGACAGCCTCAGTCATGCTTTCATCAATCAGCATTTCAATTCTGCTTTGTAGCGGACCAGCCAGGGTAAGGGTTGCGTTTGGCCGTTTAGTAAATAGACACCTATCTGGGGAAAAAAAGATGGCTCAGTATGGAGTTACTTACTGCTAGAGCTGAAAAACATACAAGAGTGACCTCAGGCCGAGGTCATGTAAAGATTCCTCCTTTGATAGTCTTACATGTGCAAAAGAATCCAATACAGGACTTCACATATACATGTCCTGTATACGAAGATCAAACACTGTTCTTCTCTGGCACAGTAATCTGTGATAAGCAGCAAGTATATACACGTTTAAATGAGATTCTGGAACTAAACTTGAACCTGCTCAGGTGTTAAGGAAAACTTTTTAAAGAAATTTTGAGATATGAGTTTAGTTTTTTGGGGGGTTCATGTTTGTATAATAACATTATTCACTTGTAAAGACCTACTTTAAGCGTCAAGATTTAAATGAGATTCTGTACTAATTCAGCTACTACTGGTAGCTGGTCAGGTGTTAGAAGATTTAGAGAAATGGGTTTAGTTTTCTTTTTGGTTCTTAGTTTTCCTTTCTGAATAAAAACATTAACATTATAAAAACTACTGCAGGTGAATGATTTTTTTCTGGCTAACAATAGACAAACACTGTGGCTGCAGTAAACATTAATAAGCAGTAAACATCCATAATTGTCTGTTTTACAAATAATTATTAGTATCATCATCCTAATTCCTGAATATTTTTAGCTGTGAGTGTCTGATTATTAGTATTTAATTATGCACAGATATTATTATTATTTTTTTTTGTGTAAGTTTAATGTGTTAATGAGAAAATGTTTTTGTAGCATCCAATACCAATTTTCTCTGCAGAGCTATGAACTGTGAAATAGCTATTTTGGGAAAGCATAGAAATGTCTTACTCTTACCCCTGAGGGATTAAGAAAACTTTTCTCATTTACTTTTTACTACTTTGAGAAATAATTGGATAGAACTTCCTACATAGGCTGACTTACTAGCACTGGTATTTCATTGGTCGCCTCTGTCTAGACAGCCTCACACCACTTCTTCAGCTATATAATCAGTCTGGAGGTCTTGGAAGCTGAAATTGGTTCTGTCCATCAGCTTGCGTGTTGCAGAAATTGACCTGCCTCTTGCCTCCGCGTTTCATCTCAGACTATAGCCTGCAACAAGAAAGGGCAAAATGTCTTTCCGCTTGGCACAGTACCATACTATTAGTCTTTTGCACTCGATATGAAAGTGAAAAAGGTCTTATGGACCCCGCACTACTTGTAAATAGAACATAGGAAGCCTTTTACTTTTGCTATGAAATGGTTTTAGTTTACTAATAACTTGTTGAAAGAAGAAGGAAACACCATTTTTCCTCAAGCTGAAACTGAATAAATACCTTAGTCACAAGTTTCATATTTGAGATGGGATTTCATCTCTTATAATAAAATGGATAGTTGCAGTTCAAGCATCTGAGTAGTTCATACAGCTTTCTATGCATGCTAAAATCACAGTATAGAAACAGCTGTGATGTAAAACACCTGTTAACTACATCACTGTGCAGCATGAGCATCCATAGCGGATCGTGTTTTTGTTTCACAGCAACGTTATCTTGTAGCAGAAGGGTATACATTTAATGAATTTGCTTAATAAAATAATAACTTTGTATTAAAAATCTCAATATTAAAACCATTATCTTTTTTTATTAATTTTAAGTAATAAGTCAATTGATGTTATTCGCAGTATAGCACAGTCTCTCATACCTTTTTGCTTAAATACAGCATGTAGTTTAAATATTTACATCATTGTCATGTAATGTTGCATTCCTCAGTTCTATTAAAAACTACTGCTCTGTTATTTGTGTGAAAGAAAGCTCACTAAACCTTTGTCTGTTTGACCTTTCTTGACACCCCTCTCTCTCTCAGCTCTCAGAAAGACAGCTGTTCCTGTCTTGGAGTGTTTGGACACTGCTAATGAGGGGATGCTTTGTGGTGTCCCTCTGTCCAGAATGGTCTCTTTAGTTGTCTCTCTGTCTAGCGGTAGGTCTAGACCTTTCTTTGACCAGCTTCTCATCAGAAGCAGAATCCCCATTAAGGATGGACCGTTGTCAATTGAATGAGAATAGAGCATAGTATGTGTGTGTTTGAGTGTGTGGATCAGGGAAACAGCAAAGTCTTTTCCACTGTGCTCTTGCTCAGGATATAAAGCACATCGTTGTAATTGCAAAGGATTCCAGCTTTGAGCGTCTGTGGCCACTCTAAGCCCATCTCTGTAGATGCATGTGCTGTGCAGATTATGTCAGCTTGCTTTCCACAGGACTCTCACTCTATTCAGTGAGAACCCGAGGAGCTGTCAATGCAACATGACTATTGCGTCTTGCCCTACTCAGGGAGGAGGGAAACTCAGCAAACACTATAGCAATTACAATGTATATAGCATTGTGAAACTTCACTCAAATGGTTATGGAGAGAGGGAAGTTTTAATATAAAAAAATGCAAACTGGACTCAAAGAATAAATGGTAAAGAGGCATTCATGCAGGGCATGCTATTATATATCACATTAAGAAATCTCTTGGCTAATCCACATCTTGTTGACTATTTTAAAATATATTTTTTACAGTTATTTATTCATTATTAATATGACTTGTTATTTTACAAATAATATTTTTTAATTTGTAAAAATCTTGGGTTTAGATATTCATGATGGTTTTACATTGTTCTGGTGTTCTTGATCTGTCCTACAAATCTTTGAATTGAACATGTAGTGTGTATAATTTAATTAAATGGTATGGTGAGATGACTAGGCTAAATACTTGAATTCCAAAAAGATGTCTGTTTATTTTAATTACTACTTGCACTTGAAAAAAAATGTTTCCCAGCCTCGAGGGGTGAACACTTGACTCAAAAGTTTCACTAGTCATATTATATTTCTTTGTAACATTATATTGCTTCTGCACAACCCTAGATTTATATACATCATATGCAAGCACCTGCAGATGGTTGCATAAATGCTAATCGCTCTGCTCAACAAATCTAGTGCTGACTTTAAGTGAATTGATATCTATAGGTAGATTGTACAGGTCAGTGCAAGTACGAGCTGTTGTCTTAACCTTTTTAACTGTTTTGACTATCAGCCAAACACAGACTCCGCTGACATTTGAGGAGGCCACATTCAATTCTGGACACAACGGCCAATGCGTGCACCGAAATTGAATGAGATCGTTTTAAATTAATTTGCCTGTCCTCATGCATTAGGGAGTCTACATAATGAGGCATTAGTCCAAATTGTTTTGCCATAGCATTTGTCACTGAAGATCAAAGCAATATTGCATGAGTGGTGTACAAACGTCTGAGACAAACACAGCAGCGCTTCCTTGCAACCTGCAGCATATCATTGTAAGAGAGATGCTGATAGATACTGACAAAATTAAAGGAAGCAGGAGTGTGGCTTGTTGGTAGCTGGAAAAGTGTGGTCGGAAAAGAAATGATCATACCTTATCATTGATTTTACTAATGATGAGTGCCCCCAGTGCAACAATAGTAATTTTGCCATAAAACTGTCAGCAGTTCATCAATCTCTGGAGGCCTTTCCTCCCTCAGAGCAAGATTTATTAAATGCTTACAGTCATGAGCCCGGACTTGCCTCGTCTGTCTGTAGCATACAACAGAGCTAGCCTTTGAGACGTTAAAGTCCTCTCACTCACAGCGTTACGTGAAAGTCGCTTTCTCTCTCTACTCTTCTTCTCTCTGTGTATGTTTACATGGGACAGAAGCCTTCTTGGTTTTCTGTGAAGAACAAATCCTTCACAAGAGGATATCCTTTTGTTCAGCCTCACTATCATGCTTTACAATTTAAACCCTTCTGATTGTTTTTCTCTTCTTCTCTTTTTTTGTGCTTGTGTGTTTTGTCTGTGTTCTTCAGGCAGTTGTGTGCAGCCAAGACATGCACTTTAAATGCCTGAGGACTGAGGCCTGTCTGCCAACAATAGGAATTTCCCTGGTTTACACAGGATAGATTAAGCTCATACCTTTCCCAAGAGCACATTATGTTTCTATTTAAACCGATTTGTGCATGCAACTTTACGCTTCACATGCTTGTTCATGCTATTGATTACTTAGTTTGATATGTTCAAGCTCTTGTTATGTTTGAGGATAAAGTGCAGCCTCTACTGTCTGAACATTAAAACATGAACATAATTATGTTCAGCTGACAGGTTTGGAATTGCTGAGACTCTTTCGGGGGTTTTTTAGTTTTTTTTGAGACCCAAATAAACATGGATGAAAACTTGGCATCAGGTCTCAACAGACATGTAATATAATGTTATGCTTCTAAACAACAATGTCTTTGACTTTGAGAATATCAGCTGTATTCATGACTTATCAGTAAACTTGCTTTCAAAAATCCCTGTTAGGCTACATATTGACACAAGTGAATATCCACACATATGCCATTTCTGATGTGGCTTATGTTTTGAACACCTGGGTATCTGTACACAAAGTGATCGGCACAAACTCAAAGATGAGTTAATTAAATTAAAGACTTAATTAACAGCTTGGAGATGAACTTGTAAGATCCATCCGCTTCAGGCAGTGTGAGCGATCAGTGTCTGCAGATAGTTTAGAGATAAACGGACGCATCATGTTTAGATGTTAATCGAGGGGAAGCTGAGGGTTCCACCCACATGACACCTCAATCATCCTAACCCTTTATTACACGGAGTAAACATCATAAAAAGCCACTTTAAAGATGATGAGAGAAATCCGAATTTTGCTTAATATTTATAATGATGTGATTAAATTATTGTTTTTGCTGTCAGAGCTTGCTCCTGCTGCTCTTCCATTGCTCCTTTGAAGTCAGTTTTAAGTTGTGTTTCATGTGGTCATGGAGTCTGCTCGTATTGCTTTCCAAACGGCACACAGTCTTACTTAAATACACACTGAGCACTGTAATTTTTTACAAGTGAAGGTGCAATTTGCTGTAAATGCAGTATCAGTGTTTCAAAACCCACAGAGGGCCATTGCATTTAAGAGGCAAACTCTTAATATTTAGGAGAGGGGAAAATGAATGAAAAGTTAAAATGCACCTAAACAAGAGTTGCATCATATAATTAAAAATCGTAATCATATAGCTTTTGAAAGTGAATTGTTACACCTGCTGAGGCTGCTTTATACGCTGTCATTTTCAGACTTACAGACACTTGTTTCTAGATCAATGCATCTAGTCTTTCTAGATATTCCTTAGAACTAGCTAAATGTATGTGTTAAATGAAGGGTTCACTTGAGAAATAGTTCACTCAAAAATGAAAATTCTGTTATCTTTTACTCACCGTCATGATGTTCTAAACCTGTATGACTTCTTTTGTGGAACATAAGGTCGAGGTCGTTGTCATTTTTGGGTGAACTATCTCAGGTTAACTTGTGTATTCCTATAAATGTCAGATGCTTTCTTTAAATCACTGATTAAGTCTCAAGTTGCAAAATTATTATCCAAGGTACATTTGATATACAGTGAGGAAAATAAGTATTTGAACACCCTGCTATTTTGCAAGTTCTCCCACTTAGAAATCATGGAGGGGTCTGAAATTGTCATCGTAGGTGCATGTCCACTGTGAGAGACATAATCTCTCCAGAAATCACAATGTATGATTTTTTTTTAACTATTTATTTGTATGATACAGCTGCAAATAAGTATTTGAACACCTGAGAAAATCAATGTTAATATTTGGTACAGTAGCCTTTGTTTGCAATTACAGAGGTCAAACGTTTCCTGTAGTTTTTCACCAGGTTTGCACACACTGCAGGAGGGATTTTGGCCCACTCCTCCACACAGATCTTCTCTAGATCAGTCAGGTTTCTGGGCTGTTGCTGAGAAACACAGAGTTTGAGCTCCCTCCAAAGATTCTCTATTGGGTTTAGGTCTGGAGACTGGCTAGGCCACGGCAGAACCTTGATATGCTTCTTAAGCCGCGTTTCCACCGAAATTACCCAGAACAATTTGTCCCAGGAACTTTTTTCCCAGGAACTTTTTTTGCCCCAGACCGGTTGCTTTCTGTGTTTACACCGCGGTCTAAAGTACCGGGAAGGTAAACTGCGCGCAACTGCTCCTCCCAGTCTGCGACAGACAGTAATCAGTTTTGAGCGCCACATTTATAATAAGTATGGAGGAGATTCAAACTGTGCTGCAGTTATGTATTGGTTTACTAACGAGGTAATTAACAAAACAAAATAGACGAGCACTGATACTAAATCGTGTTCAGAAAGCTTGTATGCGTATAAAATTAGACAACGCATGTTATCAGTTATTGTGAGATGTCTGGGACGAACGCGCAAAAATTCCCTCTTTCGCAAATACGCTTAAAAAAAGCCTTAACCTAGTCTATCAATCATAAATAGTGACAGTCTTGTAAATAGTTGTTTGTTACTAACCTCAAAGCGCTATTTCAATCCTGTTAGTAAATTTATAACATGGTTTGGAGTGCCTTGCAATAGATGACAATGTGTAAACATAATGACTTAATAATAAAAGCTGTGGCAGAAAAGAGACGAGCACTGATAAAGTGTGTTCAGTAAGCTCTTAATGCTAACGTTAGATATAAAATTTGTATGTTATCAGCTATTGCGGACATTGACCGTGAGATGGCTGGGACGAATGCGCAGAAAGTTTCCTCTTCCACAAAATAAAGCCTGAAACTCGTCGCCAGTCCACCAGTTTTTTTTATTAAATTCCATATTTGCAGACAGACAACTCTTACTGCATGAAGCCACGACACGAACCACAATAGATTTTTTTAAAAGGGAGGTTAAAAATAAATAAAATGCTGCGTGGAGTCATCCAACCAAAATGCGGCGTGAACACAACCAATCAGCTTGTGCAGCGCACAAGTCCCACCCCTGAAAGTTCCTGAACTTTGAAAAAGTACTACCTCGTGAGCAGGGACTATCGGAGGGGGAAATATTTACCCGGAACTTCATTTAGACCCTGGTTCCTGCGGTGTAAACACATCGAGTACCAGCCCAAAGTTCCTAGTTCCTGGGGAAAGTTCCTGTGGTGGAAACGCGGCTTTACAGAGCCACTCCTTGGTTATCCTGGCTGTGTGCTTCGGGTCATTGTCATGTTGGAAGACCCAGCCTCGACCCATCTTCAATGCTCTAACTGAGGGAAGGAGGTTGTTCCCCAAAATCTCGCAATACATGGCCCCGGTCATCCTCTCCTTAATACAGTGCAGTTGCCCTGTCCCATGTGCAGAAAAACATCCCCAAAGCATGATGCTACCACCCCCATGCTTCACAGTAGGGATGGTGTTCTTGGGATGGTACTCATCATTCTTCTTCCTCCAAACACGTTTAGTGGAATTATGACCAAAAAGTTCTATTTTGGTCTCATCTGACCACATGACTTTCTCCCATGACTCCTCCGGATCATCCAAATGGTCATTGGCAAACTTAAGACGGGCCTTGACATGTGCTGGTTTAAGCAGGGGAACCTTCCGTGTCATGCATGATTTCAAACCATGACGTCTTAGTGTATTACCAACAGTAACCTTGGAAACGGTGGTCCCAGCTCTTTTCAGGTCATTGACCAGCTCCTCCCGTGTAGTTCTGGGCTGATTTCTCACCTTTCTTAGGATCATTGAGACCCCACGAGGTGAGATCTTGCATGGAGCCCCAGTCCGAGGGAGATTGACAGTCATGTTTAGCTTCTTCCATTTTCTAATGATTGCTCCAACAGTGGACCTTTTTTCACCAAGCTGCTTGGCAATTTCCCCGTAGCCCTTTCCAGCCTTGTGGAGGTGTACAATTTTGTCTCTAGTGTCTTTGGACAGCTCTTTGGTCTTGGCCATGTTAGTAGTTGGACTCTTACTGATTGTATGGGGTGGACAGGTGTCTTTATGCAGCTAACGACCTCAAACAGGTGCATCTAATTTAGGATAATAAATGGAGTGGAGGTGGACATTTTAAAGGCAGACTAACAGGTCTTTGAGGGTCAGAATTCTAGCTGATAGACAGGTGTTCAAATACTTATTTGCAGCTGTATCATACAAATAAATAGTTAAAAAATCATATATTGTGATTTCTGGATTTTTTTTTTTTAGATTATGTCTCTCACAGTGGACATGCACCTACGATGACAATTTCAGACCCCTCCATGATTTCCAAGTGGGAGAACTTGCAATATAGCAGGGTGTTCAAATACTTATTTTCCTCACTGTAATATACACTATGAAATGCTTTTTTTGTTTTGTTGCATTATGCAGCTTTAGTTCATAAGCACACTCAACCACATTCTATCTTAATGCGTTTTATCTTAGCGCATCTTGTCTTGATGTCCATTGTAAAAAGTGTCAGAAAAACTGGTACCATTTAATCAAATGATATGTGCTGTTTAAACTGTGTTTAACGCAGTTTGGCCATAAATTTGCTTCAGAGCTGCTCCATGATGTGAATATATGGCTATCGAGGTGACACAGATGATACATAAATCACATTTCAAAGCTGGTTCTTTTCCAGCAGTTCACAGGAGGCGAACAATGTGTGTCTTTCAGTATGAGGCCACAGCTGGTCTGGTGCTGCATATTAAGTATTATAAACAAGCGTTGCACCTATTTTATTTAGGAGATTATCATCTTCTAGGCTTATTAGAAGGACATTTCCCATAATATTCTGAAGATGAGTTTACGCATGAATCCCCATGACTTTGCATTTTGTTATAGACTAGTTCTTGTATTGTGATACTATGCCATTGAGTAACTTTTGTCTCATATTACCCACATTGCTACAAAGGTTGTCAGAATCACCAGACAAGAATTCCCTTCCACCACAAACTAAAAAAACATAAAGGTGTGATCATGAAGGTAGTACAATTTTGCTGGAAGTTTTGGATTATGTTACTTGTTTTCCTGCTTATAAATAATGATTCATGTTATGTTTTATTCAGTTTCTTATGCAACTGGTGACTAAATAAAATATTGTTTATTGAAATAAAGTTCTCAAACATGTACACATATAATGTACATTTGTGCTGCTGACAATAGTGAGTTCCTGGCGTCTTAATAATTGTATTGTATCTTTACAATGTGATATTTTTGCTAATGGTAAACAGAGCTGCCATGTCTTTGTGAAGTTGTCTGTCACTCAAGAGAAAAAAAATCATTTGTTCTCACAATTTACTGAGGACAATCCCCTTCACCTAAGTTGTTTTTCTTTTGCAGTTTGAGAATATTTTTACAAGCTTCTCCATCCTACAAGAGACAAGACCCAACATAGAGAGGTGGTGAGACATGCTTCAGATAACTGAGTAAAAATGTCATGCGGTTACAGAACTATGTGTGGAAATCATGTCAGGATACTCAGGCAGATGTTGTGTTTCGTACTCATGGGATTGGGCATGAACAATTAGAAGAACAGCAAATAATTATGTATGACAAATATTTTAAAACATAGTCCCTGATTATAGTCTCTAAATGCTGTCTGATGTCAGAGTGTTCCACAACATTTTTCCGCAGTAAGTTAAGTAATATCTAAAACATATCCTTCAAGTTATTCTTCTGCAATAATGACAAAATATATTAATAATACATAAAGTGATCAATAAGTTCAGTTGAAACACGGAAAAATTTGCAAATGTGGCAAACTGTTCAAAACGTTGAGTCAAAACAACTGACCAGATGGTTTTTATTTAAAAAAAGAAGATTTTTTTAAAGATATCAATATCACATTCGATATCTCAATAATATATTTTACACACTTGTAAGAGAGGTTTGAAATGTATCTCATGAAGTTAGCAATTTGTTTTGAGACACATTTGTTGTAGCTTTACATTACCAGAACATAATAAAAAAGTTACTCAGCATCTTCCCTAGTTATGTCTCTAAATTTACACAGATCAGCAGGCCTGTGTTTCCTCAGAGTCCCCTTAACCCTCCCTCTAGTTCTTCATCCTTCCTATTTTTAGAGAATGTATCTTTTCCTGATGAAATACAGTAAAATGCACTCAGGGCCACATGTCTGCCTCCCTCTGCTGCGCTCACACACAGTGCATATTTTTAAAGTTCTTAACTGCTGACTGGCTCGCTGACCTTCCTTCATTTTATATAATGCATGAAATATTTATTCCAAAAACAAATATAGGCTTTTCTACCAAGTTCTACCAAGGTCTGAGCAAATGAGCTTTTTAGATGTTCAATATAAATTTTGAAGCTGAGGATTTTTCTTTTTTTTTCATTTTACTTTCAATATACTTATTGTTGCACCATAGCCAGTTAGAGAGAGAAAGAGAGAGAGAGACTGCAAATTATTTAGAGAGGTGACTCTGCACAACATTGATTTTTTTTTTATGCTCACCAAGGCTGGATTTTTGTATTATAAAATACAGTAAAAGCAGTCATATTGTAAAATTTAAATGAACTGATTTCTATTTTAATATATTTTAAAATGTAATTTATTCCTGGAATGTCAAAGCTGAATTTTCAGCATAATTTCTCCAGTCTTCAGTGTCACATGATCCTTCAGAAATCATTCTGATAAGCTGATTTGCTGCTCAATAAACACTCCTTTTTATATCAATGCTGAAAACAGTAGTGCTGCTTTTTGTGGAAACATTCATTTTCTTTCAAGATTCTTTAATGAATAGAAAGTTAAACAGAACAGCATTTATTGAAATAGAAATCTTTTGTAAGATTATAATTGTCTTTACTGTTATATATTTTTTTCAATTTAATGCATGCTTGCTGAATAAAATTTTTTTCTTAAGAACGGTATGTATATATAATCTCAATGTTGTGCACAGTCATCACAAAAAAAATGCAGCTTTTGCCAATGCGTCCAACAGGAGGACATCTGTTAAAGAACCACTGCTTCCCACCACCATTGTCCCATGTATGTATTTTTGAAAACTCAATCAATTATGTACACTATGCTTTCTCTTTATCTCAATCTTTCTCTTTCTCCTTAAAAAAAATTTCTCTGAAGCCTTTTCCCACCAAAATTTCCCATGGAATGCTAGCATGTTTGTAATTAGTAAATATGCTGTGCAGCGAGTAAGACTCACTAAAAGGAAGCAATGCAAGGTTAGGGTGGATGGAAGAGATCTCAATTTTAGGCCTGCATCACTGACACATGATAAAGTGTATATTGTATCTTAAAGATACAATACAATAGTTTTAAGAACAGATAATAGTATCGAAGGTGACTAAACATAAGTCCAAATTCAGAATTAAACCCTTGTCCTCTTCTATCCTTGGGTCCAGTAAAAATAATAGGCTCAAACTGTAGTCTCATTTATGCTGTTATGAATGTTTCCACACATATAGACTATTCTGTGAAAACTATTTGTTCTAACCAGCATTAGTTTACTCCAGTACAATTTGTCATGCTGTTTTGACATTTCCCACACACATTACTTAACTAACTTAACCTTAATCTTTTCAGAGAGGAGGAAATCGGTTTTTTTTTTTTTTTGCCTTACATGATGCATGATGATAAGGAATAGGATGTCCCTCCTCCAGGTCGTTGGAGTAACACCACAGCAAAACCACCCCACTTGATGTGGCAGGATGTGCAGGTAACAACAGCAAATAAGTGTTTCAATAGCAATTATTAGCTGGAAGTGAGGTATGCGTGCGTGTGTGCGTCTGGGGCAGTTCTTGGGCTTTAGAGTGTGGGTGTGCTCCGAGAAGAGCAGCCACTCAAAGCTTTTCATTAGTTTTGCCTTGTTTCTCCTCTTTCCCTCTCGAGTGTGTAATGTGTGTTGGGACACAATGGGAGGATCTGCAGAATTGTGGTGAGAGGCTGTAGACTGTGTTTGCTGGCGCTGTGAAGAGCCTCTTCACCAGGCTTTGGCCACAAAGGCCTTTGGGATGCGCCCATGGCTTACTTTGTTCACGGGAAGCATTTCACACGCACCCAGGGCAACAGACAGGCAGGGCTGAGGCCTCAACACTCGGCAGAGTTATTGAAAAGATTTTGTGCTTTTTTTTGTTCACCTATCCCCCCCTCCCCACCACACCTCCTTTTTACCACAAATCCTTTCTCATCCTTTTCGTTCAAATACTACTGTTGGGCAAACAGGAGACTCTTCTTTTTCTCTTTTTCTTGATCTCACCTTCCATAATATCCGACTTTAATTGTAATCACCTCACTTTTGACAATGAACATTGTTTCTGTTTATTTGAAAATGTGATGTGCAGTTAAAAAAAGCAGGAATGTTGAAATGTCTTTGATAAATTATTGTCACCTTACTTTATTTCAAATGCACAGCTACAGTGTTTTGCTGGACTTATTTTTTTAGAAATCATATACATTGTTTAACAATAAGTAGTTTAATGAGGTTATGACCATGGACCTTTGTAATCGAAATTCATGTTTTATGATTCTATGCTTTGACAATAATTCCCTCATGGAGCTTATAGCGCTCTTACATTCGTAAATCACGCATATGCTGTAGGTCAACTTGCATTGCTCATGGCTGTCTATACAATATGTATGTCATGTTTGAACTATGCGTGCACACATAAGAGAGAAATAACATTTTGTAGTCCTAACAATCTTTTATCCCAGTGAACAAAATAATGCAGTTTTCCTGACATGCCTAGAAACCTCCATCTCCACAGCAGCTTAAGTGTCACATGAAAAAATTATGTGTCAGGGTTGGGGCCTGATAAAATATTGATGGTGGTCAGTGGCCCAGAGCTACTGTATAGTGTAAATTTCTGCTCTGGATGAAAGGAGGTGGTGATTGGCCTCATCCAGATTCAGTGAGCATTTATGAGAGCATTTACTTTATTTGTGTAAGGTCTATCAAATGTTCAAGATAGGTATCTCAGTGCTTGTGTTTCATTGCTAAAACTAAGATTGTGAACCACTGGTGCACAGTATTGTCTTATATTACAAGTCTTGATGAAAACAAATACATTTAATTAATGAAACAGAAAAGGACAACCGCAATAAAAATAATGTAATAAATGTATAATAAAACATATATTCATTATTTATAAATTATTATTATTTATTTTTTATAAAGCTCTCTTTTTAAGATCCAACGTGTTTTGAACAGTTTAAAGATTTTACAACATAAAAGCTCAGAGAGAGAGATCTAATCATTGGGATGAACTAAAGAACCATTACTGTATTTTGTGCTCCAAGAGACACATAATTTAATGCATTAGGCCATGATCAATGAAGTCTTTCTCTGAGAACATAAATTACATTAAACAATATGGTTAGAAAACTACATGAATGAATGGTTGAGAATTATGACTAATGCAAATCAATCATATTAGGCCAAGCTTGGTGTGAATGTGTGAAACTTAGTTATATCAGACCCAGCAGGACGAAGTTACATCTCTGTCTATTTTCTTGGGTTATAAAGATGAAATGAATAAAACATGGCTTGGTCTTTGGAGCACTTTGCTAAGATGTTGTATCACTGAAGACACCAGCACTCTGTCAGATCAGATTGAGAACAGTGCAGTGACACACCTCTGCCGAGGAGATGATAAAATGTACAAACCGTATAAGGAGAGCAATAGCATCTGTGCCCGTCTCTCCGTATGGAGAATCATGACTTCCTCCATAGCGCACACATTGTGTTTTTCACATTCATCCGTTAGAGTTAGCTTTCTCAGCAACACAAATTCCGACATTCTGCTCCGTGTGAATTATGATAATTGGATATACAGCAATAGAGACTATACAGACTGCAGGACTAAATGTCTCTTTGTTGTCTGCTCAGACACTTCACCTGGAAATATTATACAAGCTTTCGGAAGAATGTCCAATTGGGATGCTTTTCAGATGTTAATTCATCATAAGAACATGGCAAAGTGTCTTTTGAGGTCTTTAGATCTGCTTTGTCAATTATTGCTTGTGTCTGTGAGACCAAAGGGGAGTTAATTATTATTTGCCAATGCAGTCTGAGGAGTCCAATCCTTTTATGACTGGTTTCTTGAGCTGGAGACGAGGGAGTGCTCCCAATCACTGATGCCCATCTAGCCATTAGAAGAGATTCCCATTCCTACTGTCATCTTTAAATTGCAGTACACATGCTTCCTCGCACTGTAGTTGAGAAGAAGAGGGATAGTTATGGTTAATGCAAATTGGTATGTGTGATTCTAGTCTTTGATTATTTTCACAGCAAACAGAGACATAAGACGAAATACTACTTACCAACAACTTCACATCAGACTATGGTGTGACAGGACTTTTTTTGTGCTTTGACTTTGAATATTGCTTGGAAGTTACTAATGATAAACAATGGATGAGTAAAAAATACAAATAACTAGAATTTCTATATAAAAGAATAAAATAAAAAATATATAATATTGATAAATTAATAATACTTTCTGTAACTGAAGTTTGAACAGACACATTTAACAGTGTACAGTTAATACATTTAAATTAATTGCAGTTGTCACTTTTTACACCAGTGAAAGTAGTTCTATAAGGTCAACAGACATTGACCTTTTGTGACAACATGCCCCTATGGCATATAAAATGTAGTAATATTGTGTTAATATAATAACCCTAGGGGTTAATGAGGGAGCTGCAGGAGACTTATGAGACTGGGATATAAATCATAAACCCAATCAGTTACCCCTATCATTGTTACAAAGATCACTATTTCTGATCACATGCTTTGAATTGGCCTGTAAAGTTTTGCTGCTCCAAGTTAAGCTGATCATTATTTGGCATTATTTATTTATTTACGGTGTAAATAATTACGGTGTAATTAGTCTATAACCCACATTTCTACTTAAACTCTAATGATTTCAGATGACTTTTGCCACTTCTCAAATCATTGAAGGGATGAATCGGTGGGGTTCAACACTTCTAATAGTAATTTAAATTTAGAATAAAATGCACTTCATTATCTGAGGATTCCTGAAATTCCTTAAATCTCTTATTTCAAACTTTCACAAGGGCAAAAGCAAAGCTTTTAATCTGTATGGAAACCATTAAGAGAAAATAGTTTGACTGCCAAAAATGCTGTGGATTAATGGAAAATGTAATGAAATTAAGTGGAGTGATTTATCGCTATGCAGTACAGAGATTTACCATAGGAGGGGTGTTAATCCTCATGCTAACTTTTCAAAAGCTTGCTCCTGTTTGTGCTTGTACTGCGTATCAAAACTGCACCAAATGACTCAGCATGGAGTCATTTTATTCACCAATAATCATTTGTCATTTAAAGGCAATAATGATTAATTATTTTTTTTATTTTGTCCCCTTGAGTGGACACTTTTTGTTTTGAATACAGCTGATTTTTGTCAGCATTAAACAAAAGTTGCTATAGTCTTTCTCTTCCCTTTTGCCAAGTATATCTGAGTGAAACAGCTCCACAAACAAAAAGCAAAAAAGTAGGGCGGGACTTGATTTTGTTCATTGTGAATTGATTGGATTATTGTATCACTGTGGTTTGCTACTGCTGTGATCTCATGTGAGTGACAGGATGTACCGCCCTCGCGCCAGTAAACATGTCAGAGAAGATTATGAATTAAATAAATAATTATGTGCACAGATAATGATTACTGCAATATTCGTTAAAAAAACAAGAATTCATTTCATGGTGACTTAACTAAAGAGTTTTCAGTGATTGACAACAATGGAAACCTTTCTCAGTTGTTACTGTTTTAATGTATAAAGCAGTAAGTTAGTCACAAATAGCCATGTTCTCACTATATTTGTTTTACAATTTAATTTTTGTCTTTAGCAAAACTGCCTTTGATAGTTTAAATGAAGTGTTACTGAAGCAATTGGAAAGATGTGCCTCTTAATAATAGCTACAACAGAACACGCAGATTGGTTACTCTTTGGTAATATATTTAACAAAGCATAAACTGTAAATGATTACATTATTCAGTGTCATTAAACAGTACTTTAGTCTACTTGTCACGTCAAGTTTTATTGTGCCTATTTTAGAACAATTTAGTTTATTACATGGTTCCACAGCTTTTCCCTTACATGTGTACACCAAAATATTACAAAATATGCACAGTATTTGGTACATAAATATTTGCAACTATATATCCCTTGTTGTTGTTAAAAAAATAACTAGTGGCTATAGGGGGTGTAGTTTCCCCTCTTTCCACAGATGTTGTCTAGTGATAAATAATTTGTGAATATAGATCTTAAGAATGGAGGATACATTCACAAAAAAAACCTCTTAATCTTTAACAGCCATCCTGAGGATTTGTGGGGATTTCACAAATAAGTACAATCCTGTTACGGCAGCTTTAGGCTGTAATGAAGACACTGATTACTCCAAACATATTAACAACGATGTTAAGAAGCCCATTGCTCTGCTGGAAGCAGATCTAGATAACATGGAGATGATATCAGGCTGTCAGGACAATGAATGAACGAGCATGCCCTCATTGTCCCCAGTGGTCATGTCACATTGCACTCATGGCTGGATTACTGGCTGACTTAAACAGCTTAGAGTTTCTTTTCTACATGCACAGCAGTCCTTGTGCTGTGCTTCATCTTAGCTGGTGAGAAGTGAAAGCCTTCACACAGTGCTAGTCTACGTGGTCTCTCAAGGTTTTCTGTGCGTGTAGCTGGCCTTTGACAGAAAACAATCGGTCTCTGCGATTTCAATGCATGTGTTGCCATGGAAATGTCTCTGAAGCTCATTCACTGATGTGCTTAGCTGATTTATGTTCAACTCAGTGTCACAGTCAGCAGCTAACATATTGGTGCTCATATCACATGCAGAAGCTCTCTTGGTAATTTAAGAAGGGTGTGATCACACTTGACACTGATGATTGTTGAAAAAGCACACATTTTTATTTCAGATGCATGTCTGATATAGCCATCACAAAAAGACATAGTTGCAGACATGCACAACAACAACAATAATAGAGTTATTATTATTATTATTGTACCTTTATTATGTATAAAACATTTTTACATGTTTGTAGCCCTGTTTGTATTCTGCAGGTGTCCTGAATAAAATCCCTGTTCAATGTAAAATCGAATAGAATGTGGCTCTATATAATGATTCTTTTGTCAGCAGACATTCAGACTGAATAAGGCTAAGGAGTGTTAGTGTGTCCACTAATGCTCAGATTTTTGTAAATGTGACACTCACAGGCTGTACGGCTCTGAGCTCACCATGGAATCTGGGCCTTAAATGGCTTAGCATTCCCAGCCACACAAGAGTTTTCTTCAGCCCCCAAGTATGCATCACAAAAGACTAAGTACAAAGAATACAAACATGTAATCATTTTCAGGCGTTTTAGTTATCTCCTACTGTGCCTTACTTAATCTCAATTTCAGAACGAGTTTGAAATGGAGGTATGTGATGAAGACTTGAGGATAAGTACTGTGTATGTCTTGGACATGTCGAACGAAGAATCGTGTAGCAGCGAGGAGATCAGAGAGCACAACAACAGCAATAAGGCAAATCAAGTCCAGCATGTAGTTAAGTCAAAGATGTAGACTCAAGCAATTTATCATATTTATTGACCCATAATATTGGCTTTAAAAGAACTCGACCTCAGAGACCACAGAATGCAAAGTGTTAAATTAATTCATATGTTCCCTTTTGTTGTGGCTCGACAAAAGCGGCTGAGTTTCTAACTCGCTCTCAGAGTTGATGACAGATGAGTCTTTCGGCAGTGTTTGCCCAGGTGTCAGTCCCTCTAACCCACTCAGCCAAGGGTGCGTCTCACTTTTTAACCTACTGCTCTCATCGTCCTTGTTGGCCTTTATCCGCGCAATATCTTTCTCACACAAAAAGCACCCAACAGGTCGATTCAGACGAGCCATCAAAAAAAGACAACCTCATTGGTTTCGCAAAGTTTCGGAAGTCGCAACCATTATCAGCGTTTTTTTGTTTTGTTTTGCAATGTTTGCACTAGCTTTCCGAACAGAATCCATCTCAGGGTTGGGAGATTAGAGCTGAATAGATATGAAATATGTATATGTATCTGATCACAAAGCGCAAGGCGAACCCTTTGCCACAGCTGTGGCCATCAGGGCCCTGGACCCATTTCCTGTTTATTCGCAGTGCGCATGCTTTAACTAGCCCAGCTAAGCATTCTGTTCACTCCAAAGCCCATTTATCAACACAGCCGAATTCTGTGCTGTTTTACGTTTTATGGCCCAAGAAAGTGCATAATTACTCAGATGGTTTAAAAAGGTATGACCTGGGGCACTTGGCAAGGAGAAGTTTACTGCTTCACACTGTGTCTTATTAAGGACCATTTATCTTTGTATAGATGTAGTGAATGGCTTTAACATTTTGTGCTTGTTTAAAAGTCCAGCATGCATTGAAATTAGTCTGCTAATAAGTAGGATATTTTGTTGGCAGTAGGCCGAGAATGGAAAGGCCTAGCATATTTTAGGACTTGTCAATCACCACATGTTGTTTAGTCTGGGGTTTGAGGAGGTGTGGTGGAAGCATGTGGTTTGAGTCTGGCTCCTCCCGCATTCATGCTGCTCTATAATTGTGCGGTAAATTATAGTTAATCCTGCATCTTATACATCACTACAGTCCAGCCCAGAAAAAAAATCCAAGATAATCTCAAAGATGTGAAGTCGAAAGATTTAAGGGGGTTTCAAATAATTTGTTAGATTGTAATAAGGACACCAACATGATATCAACCAATATCAACATAATACAACAGAGAATGATTGTATATTATAATGGTAACGGTTAAAATGTTGATTTAAATTTTTTATTTTTTTTTCATTATCAGCTACACTATCAATCAAAAAAGTGTGGGTTGGTAAAATGTTTTGTTGGTAAAAAGTATTTTATGCTCACCTAGGTTGCATTTATTTCATAAAAAATACAGTAGAACACTAATAGTATTAGTACAATTTAAAATGACTGTTTTCTATTTAAATATATATTCAGTTTCTTCAATGTCAAATGATCCTTGCCTGATATTTTTGAGGAAACCGTGATACATTTGTTTAGGATCAATAGAAAGTTCAAAAGAAACACCATTTATTTCAAATAGAAATCTTTTGTATCATTGTACATGTTTTACTGTCACATTAAATGAATGTAATGCATCTTTGGTGAATAAAAGTTTGAATTAAAAAAAATCTTAATCAAAATAAAATCTTAAATCTCAATCACAAACCGACCATCCTTCGGAACAAATTGCCCATTTAAAAACAGTAACTTTAAACAAATAAATACACACACACATGCACAAAAACATACTAATATGCAAATAGTTATAAATGTTTATCATTCTTGAGGAAAAAAAAAACAGTAATGGCCACTGCCTCGACCTACGACAATATACATAGATTAAATTGCTTACTTTGGCCCAGAACTATATAACTATCTATCTATCTATCTATCTATCTATCTATCTATATATATATATATATATATATATATATATATATATATATCTATATATCTATATATCTATATATCTATATATATCTATATATATCTATATATATCTATATATATCTATATATATCTATATATATCTATATATATATATGTGTGTGTGTATAATGATAATTTTGAGATATTCACATGATCAAAGATACAATTAAACATCTCGCTTCCAGAAATCAGTTGTTCCCTAAATAAATAAAAAAGAAAGAAACTGAATTGATAACATTTATATTTCATGATGTGAATGTGGTAAGAAATGTGCTTTCTCTTTGTGTCAGTCAGGCTAAACTCTGAAAGATTAGAATCCCAGCTCATTAGTTCAGGAATTGGGTCTGTTTAACGTTTGTTTTTCTAAGCGTCTCCAACATAACAGGGAGCTCATGGCCATCAGCACCTCTGCCCAGGTAAAAGCACTTCCTCTTTCAGCCTCTGCCTCTTGCTATTTGCTCAACCTGATCCTGAGAAAAAAGGAGAGAATAACTTTAAAACACCGTCTCACCAATGAAAAGAGCCAGACATGAAAGAGCTACAGAAATGAACTGAATGCTGTGCGGTTGATGTTTTTTTTCTTCTTTTCTCCTTCCTCTCTACTGCCCTTACTTACATTGTGAGGCCCTGTCGCTCTATCTCTCTTGCGCGCTCTCTTTCTCTCTCTCGCGCACTTGCTCACTCTATTTCCCTTGCTGAAAGACTGGCGTGGGTGATTCATCACTGTGCCCTGTCAAAAGCCTTTTCCACAACATGATGAGAACAATGTGCCTGTGATTGGGATTGAGAGGCACAGATTGAGAGATAGAAGCAGGCCTCTGCTCTTCTCCGCTCGGCTCCCTTAAGATAGGGCTTCACCCCTGAGACCATTTTAAAGAGTTTTGCACCCTGACAAAGAGTTCATGCAAACTCTGAATAACACAGGTGACTGTGCCATGCTATGCTTGGACATGTAGCACAGAGACAATAGCCCTGACCATTCGTCTGGCCTTCCCAATGCCAACAAGTTCTAACAGATTTGTCCATATCGTTCTTTTTTCCCTTCTCCTTCTTGTTCCTTTACGTCATCCTCTTCTTGTTCTTCTTTTTCTCCTTTTCTTTCTCTGCCTCTCTCTGATCTCTTTCTTTTCCTTTCGTCTTACTTTGCCTCGGTATTATCTTTTGTCCACAAGGCAGTCCATGTGAGAGCTGAACAAATATCATCACAGATCTTATTTAATTCATGGTCACAAGCAGCCATTATGCTGTCATCAATAGCATTATCACAGCCCATTACCATGCCAGACGAGTTTGTGAGCCAATCCCTGTCCTCTTTCTGCCCTCCAACACCAATAAGATCATAATCACAGGGCTATTCCGCTTTCCTATCACAATACTTGCCATATAATGGCCAGTGATTACTGATATCTGTCCCACTAAATATGAACCTTACAGTACATCGGTTATCATGGACTAAACTGCTTACAGTGGTAAGCTCTCGAAAAAAAAACATTAACAAGTACACTGCACAGTTACATGATATTGTTTTCATACAACAGTTCGATAAACAAGAATAACAATATACAATATTTGCAGTTAATTTGTCTGTTTTTACTCTGTAAACAAAATTAAACTTCACCCCCCCACCCCAATAGTTGTGCTTTAAACAAATCGGTTAAGCATATGATTCAATGACTCATTCATAAACCCTTGTTTCATAGGAATTAGCCTTTTTAAATGAATTAGAAGTTGAGTAAATGATTAAGTGACTCATTTGTCTGATTTGAATGAATCAGCATGAATGTACTGAGTAAATGATTAATAAAACATACTCATAAAAGCTGTGTCCGAAACCGCTCCCTATCCACAATGTAGTGCACTATAGTGTACATCCAATGTACACTTGCTGAAGCACTATTTCCCAAAAACCAACGCGAGAGTGCACGAGTAAGAGGGAGGGAGTGAGTTTAAACTATTTATGTCACGCTGGGTATTGTTTTTATCTTTTTTATTAATCATTACAAAATATTCGTTAATCACCTGTAGGTAGTATCATAACGGTCGCCTGAGGGCTCTGTGTGACCATTATCATCTCTGAGCGCAAAATGCTGCTCGGGAGAGTTTCTAGATTTAAAAATGGTTCACAAAAAATATTAAATAGCTTATAAATATAAATTGTAAATATATTAATATAAATCAAATATTTAATTTATTATTAAAAATGTAATAATAAATTATTAAATTAATAAAAAATATTAAATCAGCTGTTTTGGCATCCCTCCAACTCCACCAACATAATTTATGCATTTTGCTGTGAAAGGTTATTCCATTTATTCTGGAAATTAAATCTCGGCAGTTTCACAACCAGAAGCTGCGCAATGTTGTGGCGACACCAGAATCTGTAAGTGACGACACACTGACCGTTTCAAGATGGCGGGCACGCCGACGTGTCTGGAGGGGGTGAATGTGGAATCTACGTGTACATATGATAGATGAAACCACAAAGTAGGTATGTATATAATTACAATATAAAGTCATTGTTGATAATATTATTTTCTAAAGTAAGTTACATGTAAGATAAAAGTAGTTTATGTTCACTACATGTGAAAGTAAACTTTTACACTACATGTGACTAAGCTGTTTTCCGTCAGCTCCAGCTCTCTAATGCACAGAGTATACGACAGCGTCCGAATTCACTCACTTCATTTTGTTAACTCCTTGCTGATATAGAGTGCACTCAAATACCATATACTATATAGGGATTAGTGAATGAGTGAACGAGTGAGCGATTTTGAACACAGCTAAAGACTCAAAAAGCCTTGAAAAGAGAGTCACTTGTCGCCACTTACTGGCATAATGATGTAATGTACAGAAAGAGTCATTAATAAAGAAACTAGCTATGCTGATTCATGATTGAATCACTCATTTGAGTCGACTCTTTTCAATAAATCAGTCACACAGGTTAGCGATCCAATCTGAATTGATTCGCCACTCACAAACTGAATAATTTAGAGCGGTTTCTCACTTAGTAAACATTCTTAATAGGAAACTTAAAAAATATCTGGATATAGTGATTTTTTAAAAACATTATCATAGGCCATTACCATGCCAGTGAAAACAAACCTAAAAATGCATCCTATTGCTTGTCAGTGATGAAGAAAGTCTTCATTAGATGTTCATTAGACACTTCCTACATGACCATGATAGGTCAGTGGTTCCCCTTCAAAGACACTGCATCATGGCGTTGACACTATGGGAACACCCCTGTGTAAGCAAGTGTCTGAAGCACGGTTCTGACCACAGCAATCTGATTTGCCGAACATATGGACGTGCAAACGTAGAGTGGCGTTTGTTTCATGTTTGTTGAGCGTGTGTTTGTGTCCTGCAAAAATTGTGTTTGTGTGTGAATTGAAGGTCTTTAGACCAAGAGTTAGACTCAATATGTCAGGTCTAAAGTACAGGAGATGTGTGATGCCGTGCCCCTGCTTTATTATGGCGGATGTCTCACACGAGGTGTGCGTAATGTGTATGGGTGAGGAGCATGCTAGGTCAGTCCCAGAGGGCTGACTGTGCACATTGGTGGACATGGTGCACATGGAGCTTGAAGTCAAAAAGTGGGGTTGCCTTGAGATCCACTAGACTAGGTAATCTTCTATGTTCACTGGGCCTGAGCCTTTTCTTATCAAGGGAATTGCATGTGGGAATAGCTATATCAAAAGGAATTCTGATGTAGTGTTGACTGCACAATGATATTAAAAATAATTCACAATATAATTGTTTTGATGTAGTCGGAGAGTGCAAAATCCATGACATAACATCCGGCCGATCTGAAATCCTACATTGCATTTATAAATTTGTCATCTTGAGACATTTACTTCTCACCATAAGCCTAATTTGTTTCACAGATACAGGTATGTAATACTGATCCCAAATTTGCATTCAGCTAAACGCATAACTTTTCTTGATTTAGTACAGCTCCCCCTTTTTTTACTGCCAGGAAACTGGATTAAAGGTAAATAGACAGAGATGCACTTTCTTGCAGCAAAATTAATTAGGGGTTTGGCCCCTCTTTCCTCTCATCAATTTCTATAATGTAATTGGTGTGGAAAGCAATGGAAAGAATCTGCATGATGGTATGCAGGAACAAAGGGTAAACAAGTACAGTTATATCAGGTAAATGTGTAGTACTTACAGCCTCAGCAGCATACCTCCATGCAAAAAAAATTTGTTCAGGAATATCAGTGCAGTCCTGGCAGGACTTGTTCCCTAAATTAATATGTTGACTGAATTATTATAATCATTTGGCATGATCACATAATGAGTATGAAAGTGGGATACAATGACTCTGCATTTCTGCTCACCTTCATCCTGAAGATTTAGCAGTCTAAGGACTTGAGTCAAATCAATCTTGTTTTCAGATGTGTAATAATTATCCTTCTCTGGAGTGGATCCTCAGGACCAAAGGCTGACGTCATCTATTGCTCAGTCGCTCTGTCTCTCTTTCTCTCTGCCTTTTCTTCCTTTCTCAGCTGCTTTTCTTATATGCCTCACTTTTAAAGCTGAACAGAGAATGGAGGATATTAAAAAAATGGATGTTAAATCATAAAACTGTCAGACAGGACATGGGTGGGTGTAATTGCTCCTTATAAGTCTGTCACCCAGAACTAACAGAGTCCCCTCAATACTAGACAGCAGCCTCTCCACTCATTATTCAACCTTCTGCTCAGCTGATAATTAAGTGACTATCGCTGTAAAACTGGAAACGTAATACAAAATTAGCATCACATTAAGAAGCCTATAAAAATTGGAAAATGCCAGATGAACATCAACGGCTAAATCACTATCCTGTCTGTCCCCTCATTGATTTAATCACATTAAAATTAGCTATTTGATCTAAAGGATATTTAAAAAATGCGAAAGATGTTATTTTCATACCAACATCAAAACATAATCATCTTAAATACATCTTAAGTGTCTAAAAAAACTGTCTTTTATTTTAGCCTTTAGTCTTTTATGTATTCATTTATTTATAACCATTTTCTTAGGCTTTCAATGAAAGGAAAAGGATCTCAATTATGATATCTGTCAAAGAACCTATAACTTGGGCCTTTGGATGAAATTGTATCCTACTGCATCACCTTAGAATGAGTTCAATTAATTGTAGAGCAAGTTAGAATGCACTTCCTGTGTTCAAAGCCTTGTATAAAAACTGTAGACGGGGTAATCTCCACTAAACTTCACAGCTCCACACTGGTCCAACAAACAGTGTTTAGAAAGCCACAAGAAAGTGAATCTAGCTACTCTCTGCAGCAGTCCTGTAATTCTGTCAGGTACCTTCGTATTAGAGACGGCTGCTGAAATCACATCAAATAAAGAATAAAGCAGGAGAGCGCAGACGAGGAGCTGCTGACTGGCCAGAGATCTCACACACTCTGAACCGTTATTAAAAGAAGTGGTGTGGATGAAGCGTAATTTGGAAAATGCCTTTCCCCCCCTTTTATTTAAGAAACAAAACTAGGAAGTATGAGGTAATTGCTGGTATTTTCCATTTTGTTTTCTTTAATTGAAAACCAAAGAGTGATTGATACCAAATACACGTTTTAAAAAACTATTGATTGATACTGAATGTATAATACTGTATGTTTCACTTCATATGATATGTCAGGACTCATCATCATCACTCATGATCATTTGCTAATTAATCAGACCAAAAAAATTAAAAAGTCACTTATACAGTATATGTACTGTGTGTGTGTGTGTATATATATATATATATATATATATATATATATATATATATATATATATATATATATATATATATATATATATATATATATATATACATATACATATATATATATATACTGTATATATAGTTGTAATCGAAATTATTCAACCCCCATTGCAAATCAGGTTTATTGGCAAAATTGCTACTTTTTGTATCATGTTCTTTGTTTGTGAAGGGCGATGATGTCTTCTCTTTTTGGACCATTCTTTTGACTTAGCCATATGTATAACATGCAGTCAAACGTGACACTCAACAAACCTATCCAGTTCAGGTATTTCATGTGTTCTAGCTCAAGCACACCTGGTGCAACTAATGAAGCCCTTGATTAGTTGCATCAGGTGTGCTTGAGACAACACCTGTTTTGCAGATTTGTGCTGTTGTGAGGGATTCTATTCACGGGGTTGAATAATTTTGAGACTGCAGAAGTCATTAAAAGTTGCATTTTCAGTTGAATTTGGGGAAACCACTTAAAACATTTTGTTGTGTTGAGCTTTTCAATTACTTTTGTTTGATTTGTTCATTGCAAACAGCTGAAAAACGATACATATATACACACACACTACTATTCAAAAGTTTGGTAGAATATTTTAAGCAATTACTACTTTATTCAACAAGGACACAAACAAAATATTAAAAGTTAAAATTTTACAAAAAGAAATACTGTTCTTTTAAACGTTATATTTATCAAAGAATCCTGAGAAGATGTCCCCCCCAACACACACACTCAAAAATATTAAGCAGCACAACTGTTTAATAAGAAATGTTTCCTGAGCAGCAAATCATCATATTAGAATGATTTCTGAAGGATCATGTGACCTTGAAGACTGGAGTGATGATGCTGAAAATTCAGCTTAAACATAGGAATAAATTACATTTTAAAATATATAAAAATTTAATTCCCTGTCTGAAAGTACAGGCACTGAGAGATGTGTCTTCATCCCAGCAGACATTGTAAAAGTATCTGTTCTGCAACAGCACACTGCTTAAACTTCACACAGACACAACAACGATCTTGGCTCTGAACTTTATCAGGAGCATTTCTATAACACTGTGTCTAAAGACTGATTGACTTTATATGGCTCAGGCAGAGATGGAGAGAGAGAGAGAAAGAGAAAGAGAGAGTGTGTGTGTGTGTGTGTGTGTGTGTGTGTTTCAGGTAAACCATAAGTTATGGGGTTACAATGTCCCTACAAAGATGGCAATATTTGAAATCCTTGTCCTTGTGGTGACATCTGGTCCCAATGAGAAAAAACAGCTCATAAATCATTAAATTATGTTTTTTGGAAATGTAAAAATGCAGAAAGTTTTCTGTGATGGGTTGGTTTAGGGTTAGGGGATATAATATACAGTTTGTACAGTATAAAAATCATTATGTCTATGGAAAGTCCCCATAAAACATGGAAATCCAACGTGTGTGTGTGCGTGTCTCACTGCCGGAGCCCTAGAGTGAGTGTGTGATGTGTGAGAACACAGGTTGGAGTCAGGGAATGCGAGATGAAATGTGGTATTTCTGAGAATGCCAGCACCTGCGTCAGTCTTCTCTCTGAGCTGTTAGCTCTGGCCCTGTGCTGCCCTGGCATCCCTGAGCCCCTGCCCTCTCATTCACTCAAACACATAGTCAATCCCTCATAATACACCTCAGACTCACACACACACAACACTACATGATCTTAAACACATTAGGTAAAAAAAAAGAAAATGCTGCAGCTGCATACAGAGAGGGAGAGAGACATAGACTGCATCCGAAAGCCTAGGCAGCTGACTTGCCTTGCTGCCCTATCAGGCAAGGACTTTTCAGGCAGCGTTTGTGCATGAACTGAAGGTACCTCACAAAACTGATTTTGGACATATTTCTGAGGTAGTATGATGGTTTTGTGATCTACAACAAAACAGAGAGCTTTGTTGACAACAAATTTCACTCTAGAAATGACATCAAAGGTGGAAAAGGTTTATTAAAAACGTGCATTTACAAACAAACCAAAACTCATACTTAATTTGGTAACAGTTTATAATAATGGTCCGTCATTAATACCTAACTATGCAGGAAGTAATGCAGGACTAATGAGTAGTACTACATTAACACTGCTGCTACTTTTATTAACTTATATAGAAGTATAGAAGTAATATCAAATTTAGGACTAAGATAGTTCCTTATTAGGTAATAAATAATTACTTAATGAGATTGGCATCATTAAGAACTAATAGGTAATTATGACAAATTATAAAGAATTACTAATTAATTACTAATCACGTGTTAACTAATTAACGTGTCTGAGACGTTAGCAATTGTCTTTTTTGATAGTGCTAAAAATGATAATGTTCTTTATAATTTGTCAGTTAGTTAATGGTTATTAATGAGGCTAATCCCATTACGTAATTATTGGTTGCCTAATAAGGAATTATCTCCTAAATTTGATATTACTTACTGATTAGTTAAGCTTGTTTCTATATTAGTTAATAGTAGTAGCTGAAGTGTTAATGTAGTACTTACTCATTAGTCCTGCATTACTTCCTGTATAGTTACTAATTAATGACGGACCATTCTTATAAAGTGTTACCTTTAATTTTTTTTAGCTCAACTGTCATGGAATCAAAAGCACAGGAATGTGGGATATCATTGGCAGCAAATGATACATCTTTGTATCTCCATCAGATGAAGGTATCTCAGGTATGCCCCTGTAGACAGCATTTTCCAGCTTTTGGACTCAGCAATAGAGAGAGAAAGAGAAAAGTAAAAAATATCACCAAAACAGCTTATCATTTTTTACTGGGTGCTAATGGGCTTTTTGGACAATGAATTCCCTCTTATCCGGCTATGGTCATAAGAAACTAGATCTTTAAGACCAAGAGACTTTTCACTCACTGCTCATTCTGTGTGCATGTTGAAACACTTGGATTCATATTTGTGATGTATTATGAGGATATGAGATGATGGTTTAAATAAGAGTCTTAACTTTTATGTACAAAACAAATTACAGCTATTATACTGAACAGTGAACAGTGCCCTTGTTTCTTGATTCACATGCATTTCACTATAACACATTCCAACTGACAAACAAAAATATCACTGTTATGAGCTTCTTTGTGATGCAATGTTCTGTGAGCTTGCAAATAAGTGCTGGTCATGTTAGACAGAGATTTTAATATGCAGAGGGAGTTTTAATCTTTACTTTTAATAGGATGTCCACCTTCTTGTGTCTGTAGCCTATAATTAGAAAGTCTGGCTGGCTAGATTGACAGAACGTTTTGTCCCAGATGAGAGCCGGTGCACAGTAGATGTTCTAAATTACACACACACACAAGACATGTTTCATCTAACAAATTGGTTTCTTTTTTATCTCTTTTCCTCTGTCTTTTGTTCTTTTTGAATTTGAATACCAAGCTGACGTCATTGTCTCATCCTTTCAAAGCTTGCAGAGGACTATATATTTCACACAAACACAGAGGGAGAGAGGGACAGATGGTGTGTTGCAGAGGGAGTCTTGTGTTTTCATGTCCTTTCACCTTCTCTATTATCTGTGTATGTCAAATTATAGACACAAATGTACTTAAAGGCATAGTACACCCAAAAAAACAAAAACAAAAAACAAATCTGTCATTATATAACCACCCTCAAGTTGTTCCAAACCTGTATCACACACACACACACACACACACACACACACACACACACACACACACACACACACACACACACACACACACACACACACACACACACACACACACACACACACACACACACACACACACACAAACAAACAAACAAACAAACAAACAAACATCTTTAAAAGAATGTTTCAGCTTTTAGTGGAGCCCAGAACTTAAAATTAGTGTGATCCCTTTGTATGATAAACAGATTGAAATGTAATCATTTTTTCACTCAAATCAAATCAAAACACTGGTCAATGAACATATACACAGGTGACATCAAATATGGTGAAACAAACCTCAAACATCATTACATTTGGTCCTGTGTCATGCAAGAACCAGTGAGGTTTGATGTTAGTTGATGTTTAAGGTTTGTGTTGCAATTCTGGATGTACTCTGTATATGTGCATTTATCAGTGTTTTGATTGGACAAACTGATCGTGTCATTTTAGAAGACTTACAATATACCGTATGGTCATAAATAGTTGTATGGATTAATTTCACATTACCCTAAAGGAGTCATGAATTGAGAAATAAAATTTTCCTTGATCTTTTGCCCTATAAGAGGTCATTGTGCAATGTATTATAAAAAATATTGTAGCGCACAGACTCTTGATAATTGTTGTGAAATTGCTGTTTTATTTTGCACCTGCAGTTTTAGGGTTAATGCAGGGTTTCCAAAGCTCCAAAAAAAAGTCGGGGGTCGACTCTGACTCGTCGCACATCAAGTAGATGGCTCGAGATGGCTCAGGCAAAATCAGGATACCAAAAGAAGAAAGAAAAGCACGAAAAAGAGGAGAGAGCAAGGCAGGGAGGACTTTATGACATTTTTATTTTGAGTTTATGAAATAAGCGTTGTAATGATGTCCGATTCGTGAATGAATCATTTGAGTTGGTTGGTTCAATGAATAGGAGAAACCCATTGAGAAAACCGGTCTGAATGATTCATTCATGAATAGAACTGGTTTGGTTCTCGAGTTCAAATCACTGATTCAATGATCCTGTCGCTGTTTTTAGCTAATTTCCACGTTTCTTTCTGGTGCTGGTGTGTTAAACTTATTATTCACTCAGTGAATGATTAATAATTATAATAAATTTTGAGCTTTTGAATCAGATCTACAAGATGCAGCTTTTCAGTGAAGTGTGCATTGCCTTGCGCATATTTTGCACTTTGCCTGTGAGCGTTGCAAGTGGAGAGAGAGCCTTCAGTAAGCTTAATCAAATAAAATAACTACCTCAGATCAACACTGTCTCAGAAATACTAAATGGTCTGGCCATGCTGTCTAATGAACACAATTTAGCAAGACGGCTTGATTTTAAAGATCTGATCAAAGGTTTTGCTGTGAGAAAAACGCGACACTTGGGGAAAAAGAAATAGCAAGTTGACAGCTTATATTATATACAACAGCTTATAAGACATCCAGACAGAGTTTAAATAGTGTCTGTGTATGAGACAATGGTGTTGTACTGTATGCAGTATGTAATTATTTGCATATAGTTATAAATGCATAATTTCACTTTAAATTGAGTTATTTATTGCCTGTTATTAAATATACAATAATTGCTATGCTTATAGATAATGACTGTTGTTACATGGGGCAAAAAGATAAGATAATTGGGGGTTGGGGCCTTGGGGCCCGGATTACAAATTAGCCAGGGGGGCCAGAAAACCTAGCATTAAGAAAGTGTGGATGAACTTTATCTTAACAAAGTTCCATTCAGATCACGTCAGTAAGACACTGTTTGGTTGTTCTCTTCATTTTACTTTGGATTCATTTTTAAACAAGAGACAGTTCGACATCGGCTTTTCAGAGAGATTGAAATTAAAGATGATGCAGTGCCAACTGCGTTGGATCCGACAGTTGGGGAAGATGATTCCCCGGATATCGGATACGGAAGAAAGCACATATGGAACACTGCTTTGGTTATTGTTTTGATCAAAACCTTTCTCTTTAATCCTGAATAAAAGCTTCAGTGAGCGACATCTGTTTTGTCATTAGTAAGAAATTACAAAACATTTAATTTTATTAAAAACACAACACTGCAAATTACAATGTAGGCCTAAATTTTTTCATTTATTCATCTGTGAATAGCCTTTAAGAACAACAGTGTGACAAATTCATTCATAATTCGTTTACACGAAACACAACAAATCATCCATCGTCAATTATAACTGTGGTAACTCCAAGTACTTCAACTTTATTTGCCACAACCAAGACATTGGCCTATAAAGCATGTAATACCCTTAAATGTTTCAACTATGTATGTTTTAAAAACAATTCCACATGTGTAATGGATGGTGTGTTGAGCATTATTTTAATATACAAAACTGTGACCCAATCATAACAGTGGGCGTTTCCTTCCATGTCTTGAATGTAACACTCCTATCAAAACTGAGTGATTAAAAGAGAGGGTCAAAACAGGATAGAAAATAGATTATTACTTCTAAATTAGGATGTTGTTTGATGTAAAAATCTTGTTGTGGACCGCAGAGTTTATAACGTTTATAAAGTTACAAAAAAAAAGAAAGAAAAAAAACGCAGTTCATGACCCCTTTAATGTCCTTTTAGATGCTTGAAAGTTTTAGATGAACTATCCCTTTATTGGTTAGTATTTACTGTGAAATCGCCTTTTTTATCAGGTTTTAGCAGAACATTTCTGTCTCCATCATCCACCCATTTCAAGCCACAGTTATGTTTTTTAACTCTACTGAACTGTGACGTTGTTCCTGGCTTCCAGAGGTAGTCCCTTCAGTGTCTCCTGACTTCTGTTTTCTTCAAAATCTTTCTTATTCTCTATATCTCCTCCATCTATCATCCTCCCGTCTCACTCTCTCTTTCCATCTCTCATGTGGATGAAGGGCAGGAGTGTAGTCTCTATATTTAGAGCAGGCTGGTTTATTTACCTGCTGCCCTTGCTAACGTGTCCTTGCTAAATGAAGGCGAGTAGGCCTATCACCATCCCAAGAACAGCGCTTCACACCATCAGAGCTGATGGCAGTGTGTGGGTGTGTACTTGTAGGTATCTTGATTCAGCTTTTAATCAGAACTAAACAGATGAACCAATCTCTGCTCATCAGCGTCATTATGCTCCTAACAAGAGTTATTGATGTGAACTGCCAATTTATGCTGCATTATGTTTGTTAAAGTGGATGCTTGTCGAGGAAGTAGTTACACAATAGGCTGCTGATCTAGCTACAGAAGTACTATGCGGTGATGTCCTCACAGCTGCCTGTATATGTGTAATGTGGCCATTACCAAGTTTAAACAACTCAAAAGATTCATCCCTGCTCGCAAAACTCTGCATGTGTGCAAAGCATCTTCCTAAGTTCTGCATTAGGCAACTTTAGCTGTTGATTGACATACATTCGTTCTTCTTGTCACTCAAATCATTCTACTGATCAATGTTGGAGGGTTGGGTGCAGCTGAGGCGTTGCATCTCTTTCTAAACCTCATTTATCTTTGTCACACAAATACATGCGTCTATCAAACACACACATACTAACCTTGAAGTCTGGAAAATTCTCCTTGACTGCACTGCTATTTTAAGTTGGTTGCTGTATTGTCTGTTTGTGATGATGTTTTCTGTGCAATCATTTCGGCCATCATAACTGTACAGTAATTGTATAGGGTTTTGGTTTGTGCCTCTGTACATTAAAGGGATAGTTCACAGAAAACGTAAAATTCTGTCATCATTTATTCACCCACATGCTGTTCCAAACATTTATGACTTTCTTTCTTCCGTGGAGGATAAAAGAAGATATTTTGAAGAAAGTGTTTGTCTAAAACAGCTTTTGTTATATGGTTGGGAAAAAAAAACCATTGAAACATTTTTCAAACATCTTTTATATTCCACAGCAGAAAGAAAGTCATACAGGTTTGGAACAATATGAGAGTGAGTAAATGAAATTTTCATCTTGTGTGAACTATCCCTTTAAAATCTTTAATATACCAACCTATACTTAATTTTGAAAAACTTTTATGTTTTATAAATAAGTGTGGAAATAAAAGTTTTTCTTTAATATTCTCTATGTGGTCCTCCTTTTGTTGCTTAAACTTAAATCTTCCATCAGTCTAAATGACTTGAAAATACATCCCTCACTCCTACCTGAAGCTAATTTAAGTTGAGGGTGTTCCATATGTTTTATGCAGAGTTTTGTTATGTCATCAATTTTGGGGTTCCTTCTTTCTGTTCAGAAGAACTATTCTTTTAGTAAAAATGCAGCATCTGTTTTAGCTGTCACTTCTCCCTCTAATCACTGATAATATTAATGTGATGTCAATAACAGTACACTAAGGGTCTCTTACAGTTAGGGAACACCTCCATATCGCCCCCTATTGGCTATTTTTAGTAGTTAAAACACACACAAAAAAATGTTACAGCTGACATTGTATTGGCCCCTTCACCTCTCATCCACAGTAACTCTGTCACACAGAGTATGGTGCTCATGGTCATTGTATACAAGGTCAGTCTTGATCACGTTTTTTGCTTAAGAAGACTTTAAACTGCTCAGCCACCTCCTCATCCAAATCCTTGCCCCACCCCCACATCCACCCCCACCCCCACCCCCACCACTGCCTTTACACCTATACATTGGGTTCTTATGTGGAGAGACTGTAGTATGACCCCAGCTAACCACCATTTTCTGTCCCTTTAACTCATATTCTGTCCCTTCCTGGTCTCATTTGCCTATGCCTTTGCGTATTTTTGTCAATTTCTCTGGGATATCTGGACAATCATACAGAGTCCATACAGTCCATTACTGTGTTTGAGGTTGTCATATTCGGGCCTCAAGATATATAGCAGGTGATGGATATATACAGTATGATGTGATATATGATATGATATGATATGATATATGATAAAGCATAAAACATTTAGGTTTGGTCTCATGAATGGACTAAATGAACGGAATGCTTTTGGCTTACCTCAAAGATTAAGCACCAAATATCATTGCCTATTGCTTGGCAAGGATTTCGCTGTTAAATAAGACTCTTAAAATAGTTTTGGGATCAGAAACCTGCTTAAGAACCTTCTAGTCGTCATAATCCAAGCAATGTTCCTCAAGATGTTGAGATGTGGAGGCTTTTTTGAGGTAAATGTCTTTCAGAGGAAGTCATTATATATTTCGTGAACATCAAAGTGTCAGTGGGACAGGGAGATAAATTGTAATTGGCCGGTTCGGGTCATGCTCAATGCCAGGGTTGCCTAGAGACAGGAAACGCTTGATTCTAATTGGGTTGTCTGTCTGATGCTGCTTGCCGGTGTCCTGTCCTGCATCACAGCACACGTTATTTCAGTCCGACACCAAGAGATCTGCATGACCCTGTGGTCTAGAAAGCAGACTGACAAAGGGAATCACTGCTAGAAGTTCCTGGTATGGTAGAGCAAAGCATGGACTCAAGAGAGGTAGTTGGATATAGTATAGTATATTTGGGCTTGAGAAGGCTGTATAGCAGAGGCAAGGTCTTGAGATGTTGTTCTCATCACTAATAATCCAATTTGTAATACACTGAACAAAAAGCCATTCAGTGAAATACTCGCATTCATTGCTTTGTTAAGGATAGGTTGTGCCATATCTAGTTCCACTAGATAAGAAATACAAAATGTTACCTCTTTTTTTGTCTAATTTTTAACTAATAGTGATGAGTTAGTCACTTTATGAAACCTTTATTTGACATAAAATTATTTATCTGCAAATATAAATATTATTTTTACTACTTACTTGAGACAAAAGTCCTTAATTTGTGCTTTCTCTCACATCACATTTCCTCAAACCCTATTTTTACAGGGTCATCTCTTTCAGCAAATAGTTATTTTAATTTAATTCTAACAACACACAGGGTTTGATATTGCTAGTAAAAATCATTGTAGAGTAGAGTTAATTCATTGTATTGTTTATTTTTTAAATAAATGCCTTAAAGAACTACACAGTATTTACAGCTTACAACATAAAACAGTTTGGCAGTAACACATTTAACAATAAAATTATATATTTTATATTTTATATTTTAATATTATTAATTATATTTATTTATATAATGAATCTGACAAAGGTACATTTTGAAGCATCCCATAAGAAATTAAAAATCCTTTAAAACATGCGACCATCCTGGGGCTTTATGGAGCTTTAATGGGACTATAAAAGTCTAGATTTTGTTAGAAAGGCTGTAAAATCCAAAGCAACATGGCTGATAGATATTTATATAGTACTGAGGTCTGTTGTGGGTAACTCTGGAAGATTTATCCCTGGACTTAAACTGGTGGAATATGATATAAAGTATGTATATATAGTGTATGTCAAACAAAGGAAATGATTGCAGCTGTATTGAGATATCATAGTACTTTTATTGGGGAAATTATAGATTTTTTGTAAAACAACAATTTTAACAGCACTGTAAATAAGCAGCATTGGTGGTGTGTACAGTATATGGAAACACTCAAATGAACATCAAATGAAATACATTGTAGCTTTGTAAATAGTGTTAATGTGAAGATTTAGCTTTACATTGTGTCTGTATATAGTTCCGATATAAAACTTGGCTTAATATTTCCAATATTATATTGGTCAGATTTCTTTCTTTTTTTTTGACCCTGAAATAAACAACAAGAAAAACCTGAATACTGAAAATAAAAATGCATGTTAATTGGCTGCTATAGCTATAACATTTTGCAGATAATTTGAGTTGTAATTTTTCGCCATTGTTATTCTCTGCATACTTACAGACAGCAAGCCATTGATGTGAACGGTGGAATCATGGATGTTTAATGCAGAAATGTTTGGGTTTATTTCGATCTTGGATCTGCAAGGCCATAGAGACAGTGTCCTTCACTTCAACTACAACAACAAAAAGAATACAAATATTTAAAAGAAAGAAGAAAAAAAACTGTCAAAGAAACATTTTTGACTAATCAGAGCATGTCATATTATTGTTTATTGTAATTACAAATGCTGAGGACAGCACAAAATACAAAATCTGAGAAAACTGTGAGTTGCTCTCTTCTATAGACATATATATTACAGCAGCACTCGAGTGGAGAAAAATTCAACACATTTGTGAGTGGTGAGTGTTAGTCTGCGCCGGGTCTTCAGGTCTAATGTGGCAAGTTGGTGAGGTTTTATGCACCCTCCCGTCATTTATGCTGGAGCGACACAGGCCGCGGATGTGGCGGGGTCTCACGCGGCTGAGTGGGGAAGCAGGTTGAATGCATGTTGATCAAGTTGAAAAACCTGAGTGAGCACCAAACATACAAATAATAATGTGATTAATTATAAATATGTGATGAGATGTGATTGAAATTAGTGCATCATGCCATTATGAATCAAATGTGTATACATATGTACATTATTACATGTAAGTGTGTTTTCTTATACCCCTTCTATGCTTTTCATATACACACACACACCTGTCTGTTTTCTTTGTGATCTTTGGTTTTGTGATGCATTTACGGCTTGCATTAGTCTACAGTATAGACGTGCTTCAAATCGCCCCACCCCCTTCCAGTCAGACAGAGTTACAGTCATAAAGATAAAGGTTGAGGTGCTTTCCCACCTGTGTAGACATAGATCAAACCGACTGCCAACATGATCCATACTGTTACGTATTTGGAAGTCATTCAGGGGGGGAAAAGGGACTGAACACTGGAAGGTTCCTTGTGATTTAGCTGCTTCAAATTTTCAATAATATTCTTGATTATTTGCATTTATATAGATATGGGGAGCTTGATGTTTCTACGCTCTACATTTCCTCAAGTTGCATCATTGAGGAAAAGTGTAAAAACACACTTTCATTAGTTAAAAAAAAGTGCTTGTGCTTACAAGCTGTATAAAGTACATACAAAAGTAATTGTAAAAGGCTTCTTGGCAAAAACAACAAAAACAAATGGTTGATGGTGATATGTTATGGTTTCAGCTTGTTTGTTTTAGGTTTGTGTTAACATAATCTCATAATTACAGCTGAGATTGATTTGTGAGAGAAATCGACGAACACAAAGATATGATTAAAGCCAAGATAAGATTATTTCAATACAACAGGTGTCTTACTATCCTTGCATGAAGCAAAATCTTCAAAACCTTCTGAATGTGTGAAAAAATTTAATTAAATCATGCATCTTTAAAAGACACTCCATCTGCTGAAGCTGTAGAGTAGACTATAAGGTAAACATATTTAAAAACTGCTGTGGGTCACTTTATATTAGGTGTCCTAAATAAGTCCAATGTAGTTACTACTGTAAACACTTTTGCTGCTTCTGAGGTGGGATACAGGTATGGTTAGGTTTGGTGGTACGGTTATGTTTAAGGGTGGATTAAGGTCTAAGGGAAGGGTCAACAATGTAATTACAGAAATGAATTACATCTGTAAGTACATGCAGGTATTTTAAAAATACAAGTACAATATAAAAACGTCTATGCACACAATAAGTGCATTGTACCAAATGATTAGATTAAATGTACATAATAGTCACCTAAAATAAAGTGGGACCCCGCTGTGTTTGCCATAGGCCATATGAGGACTGACCAAATCAATCAAATAGAACACAAAGAAAAAAACTGATTCTTTTAAAGTTATACCGCCTCTCAACTTGGTGCAAGCTTTGCAAGCATGTGTCATGTGCCTGTCTACTGAGCTTCTGCCACATACTGAACCAACCGCCTTCATTAGGGGGTTCTGAAAAAGGAACAGGCTAAAAGGTGAGTATGAGTATGTAAGCCCTTAAGAGTCACAGAGAACGAGCATTACATGGTTTAACAGGCATTGAATTCTATATTGCTGTTGGTTGAGGGTAGAATCAAGGTCTGAATTTTCTTTTCCATCAAAAGGACACACCTGGAAGGGCTGGTGCAGGTTTGTCTATCTGTCTATACAGTAATCCCCCCTGCTTGTTCTGGGAAAATTCCACGGATCTGAACCACACCTTTCAAATGCTTCTAATATGGTACTCATCTACTGGAAACTATTATTTGAACAGACTGCAACTAGATAAAAGTTGTCCTGAACTGACAAATGCCTTCGCTCTGTATGATTATTAGTTAGAAATTAATCTGAGCCTTGAACAAATACCTAATATAAAACACACAGAAACGTGTCCAAACCAAAAACATCTCTTGAAGCAAGTTTGTCTGGAGTTTATTAAGATCCATAAATAGATTTAGAAAGCTGATTTTGCTTTTGAAGCTACCACAAGACATTAGAGCTTTTAAAACAAGGGTGAGGATACTAAATAAGCCCACAGAGGCAGTTCTCGACTTTCTCAACCATTTGTTTTAGGCTATTCCTGGGATTTAGGGCTTGCTTTTTTTCTTATTAGCTTTTTTTCTTTTCAACATTTGTACATATAACATGAGTAAGGGATAATGTACAGTCAGTCCCTCATTATTGTAAAATATAACCTCAGCCAGGGTGATCAGGACCCCAATTTGAAGTGTGAAGATGATTGTCCTGCATTATTCTGCTTATTATATATGGATGCTTACAAAATAAACAGATAAATAAATACATATATAAAAACTAGCACTGCTCAACTGGTTGCCTGGGTCAAAAGTCAATTATACAGTTCAATGTTAATTGTACAACAAAAATAATAATAATAATAATAGGAGAATCAAGTGTTTCAGAGCCATATCATAAATGACAATATCCTTCGCAGGTGTTCACAAAAAAGTCATGCAAAACGCACCAGAGAATGCCAGAGCACAAAATTCATTTCTACAAGGATATAAATATAATGCTGATATAGTGCTAGATACAAATCATCTGGGTCAGAAGTCTCTTGAAGAGGTGTGTCTTGAGACTTGAGAGATGGGAGGATTCTGCAATAACAAGTAATTGGTCACAGCATCGATTCATCTTTCCACATAATTCTCACCATTTACCCTGTGCCTGTGCTTAATATTCATGTCTTCTCCTCGTTTCAGGCTTTGCATCTTTCCCGTACAATCTCGCTGCCCTCGATCGCAAAACTCTGGCGACCGGAATGAGGTCATTATCCAAGGCTGTGATGAGGAACTGCTGCACTCTCTCTCTTCTTCAGCAGCAATAGTCTGTGGGATAATTCTGCTCCGCTCCTGATCTTTGATGACTTTACAATGCTTATTTCAAAACTAATTCTTATCTATCACCAGAAGCAGAAGCGTGCAGACACATGTAGTTAACAATTAATTTTACGATCAATATGAAAAATATTGGCTGAACTGTTGTTCAGTGAGCAACATCCTGGAACCTGTCCAGTAGACTATCGAGTGTGGGAATGAAATCACTGTTCACTATTCTTGTGGAATGTTTCTAAACACTCAGGTAGAAAGGCAGCACTTATCATGGTGTGATGGCCAATAGCATGTGAGTGGGTGTTTAATGATGCTTTCACTTTTCATTGGTTACAGCGGTCAACCGCGTTGAACGTTGACTAAATTTCCAGAGGAATTACTGTTGCTCTAGGTAATATGGCACAGGCCACAAGCACCCCAAGTTCATTAAATAGATACTATCTGTGTCCTCAGGTCAAATGGCAATCGAACAAAGCATGCTGCAGCAGATGGTTTACTCTCATGTGCACACTTATTTGCATTGCACTGCATTTATATTTTCTTCTGCTGTCCATCACCATTCTACAGTTCTGACCAAGTCTTGGACATGTCTTTCCCAGGAGTTTTTTAGAGCATTAAATATTACAAGTAAACATGGAACCATGTATAGTATTGAGAAACAACAAAATGTTGAACCATGCTACCATTCATAATCATTATTAGTAGTGTATGATGGTTGATGCTGGCAAGTAAATTGGTTTTCTCAGGCTCCACAGAGGAATTTGTCTTTATCACTGAATGGAATGTGATAAGTCAATATGAAAATTCCATTGATAACATGCAAAAATTCTTTTTTTTCCCTCAGTCTTGGGTTTCTGAATTACTCTTAGTGCTCACCAGCCCCCTTTGCCCCCTAAATCTCTGTTCGAATTGAAAATAGCATGTATTTGCGCATCTCTGAGGCTCTCTTCTCCCTCCCGCTGTGTAGGGTTGACCTGGGGCTTGGCTGTCTTGCCTTGGCCTTGAGAGGACTGAGACTGTGTTTAAGTAGAGGGAGCGGCTGAGCGAGGCAAATAAAAAACTCTTTACACACTCTGAGACGGAGCTGAGCTGGAACCTCAGGTACACGATTGTGAAATTCCCCACGTTCCACTCCCTGCAGTCCACAACTACACAAAGAGCTGCCCGAAATCGAGGCTAAGTGTTCCTCCACAGAATGCTTGTCCTTAAGACTGTTTCGCTGTACACTGACTGCTTAGGGTCATTCTCAAAGGATTAGTCAATTGGGGCAGCATTTGATCTTGTATGAGTCCCAGAATTACACGATATGTGTTTGTTTGTAGGGCTTATTCATTCTACACATACCTGAATGACCTGATTTATGATGTCTACTGTCTGCTCCCATAGAATTGCTGAAGTATGGTTAAGGAAGACAATATAGGTGATCTCATAATATCTGTTGAATGCAATTGCCAAGATGTAATTGTACTAAGACAGCTAGAGATCAGGAAGGAGCAGGAAAATCACGCTCCACTACAGCATGAGGGTGACTGTGTCTCCTCTGTACTCCTTTTTTCCTTTTTTCCTTGTAGTCATCCACACTGATTCATTAACTGTCTAATACACTGAAGGTAAACTATCAGGTTATTGCCAACCTCCAAAACCTCTTCATATTAAATAAGTGAAAGTTCATAACACGTTCATCATAGTGTGGCAGCATATAGAAAATCATACTACAGTCTGTACAGTTCACTCCTGTTAGACATATGTGGCCAGGTGGTCATAATCTCATTAAATCAGACATAAAGTAACTTCTGTGTGACTGTTTGCAAGAAGTAGGAACATCAATTGAACTGCCTCTCTTTCAGTTGCGTATTCAGAGCTTATAAAGTTGTTTTAGAAGAGATTAACTGCTTGATTTGCTCTCAACATTCTGAGAGGTTCACACTGAGGATTAATATTATGTAAAGTTGGCCATGAAACAATCTCCAATGGAGTTAAATCAAAAATTATGACAAAAAATACAAATAGCAAAGACAAATAGATAATATTCCTGTGTGATGCACGTAAAAGATCTCTTTGCTAATTGTTTTACTCTTCACATATCATTATGATTTAATGGTATTTGTGATATTTAAGCAGTCAAAAAAGTGCACACCTCAAAACTAAAACAAACTAGACAACAAATCATCCATGTCATGGTCATTTGAACAAAACCTTCAGCAGGGGTCCTACTTTCTTAATGTATTTCACAAGACAAGCAGCCACCATCTTTGATAGAGCAGTCTGGAAAATGTGTGAAAATAAGACAATAAAACACATACCTAACCCGCTGCTATGGGCCAGGGAACACAGTGGTTACCATGGCTTAATCTGTCACTGAAGTGGACTTTAAGGGGTGACAGGGTTTTTGCAGGCTGATCTTTCTCCCAAACAGACAGCTTAGCATTTGTGTGCACAGGAAGAGCCCTTTCCAATATCTCAAATAAGCTGTGTTGGGCAGAAGAGCCAACTTAATCTCTGTCTCCTACTCTCTTGCTCTCTCGCACCAATGGAATATGGAGGAATAATTAATTGTATCCTAAATTTACCAAAACATCCCTGGCTTTTCAGTTTGGAAATAGTTGTTTGGATGAAATTTCAAAGAAAGTGAAATCCTGTAAATTGTTCAGAAAATGATCCTTTCACTTTAAAACTTTAAAAATGACAGCAAAACTATCTGCAGCTTCTGTAAAGTTCAGCTTTTTCAGGTTAGAGGTTAATGGGACAACAAGTGATCAACCTGATAATTATGTGATAAAAGAGATAAAAAGTTTACATTTAAATTAAAATGTATGTTTGTATTTTGAATCGCTTTGCTTGTGATTATTCTATGATTAATCAGATTAATGTCCTCACCTAAATGAAGTTTTGAAAGTCGCATTCACCCTTATGTGCACCTTAAGCAGTAACATATACAGACCAAGTGATTTAAACATAAATGGTCCATTAGCAGGTCACATAGATGGATGGAGCGTTTGCATCCCAGTAACAAACTGAGCACACATGCATGTCGCAGCCTCACGGACAGCAGCGGGGAAAACTGATGCGTTCACATCTCACCGTGTCCCTCCCCTGAAACCCACCTTCTTTAAAGGTTTTTGTGCGTCCGTTTTGTGGGATAACATCAGAAGGGTTCGTCCCGTCGAGCCAATCAGGTCCCTCCCTACCTCAGATCGCAGCTATAATACATAGGAGTAAAGAGGCTTCTCGCATAAGTGACTGTGGCTTCAACTCACGTTGCGATTTTGAGGTTAGTCTTACCTTTCACATCCACGCCGCAAACCTCCGATGCGTTATCAGACGCACATTTACGCACCTGTCACGGTAGGGCTTGGCGCTGAGGGGCACGCGTGAACTGAGGAGAAGGCAAGGACATCGCCGGAGATCCAAGCAAAGAGAACGAGAAATCCTGCTAGACAGACCGCGCAGGGCGCTCTAGAACACCGCAGCGAGATTCACCGTGCGGCAAAATGCGGCTTCTGACGAGAGAGCTGCTGGTGTCTCTTCTCAGTCTGTCCTTGGTGGTGTCCGGACTGGCCTGCGGTCCAGGCAGAGGCTACGGCAGAAGAAGACATCCGAAGAAGCTGACACCTCTCGCCTACAAGCAGTTTATACCTAATGTGGCGGAGAAGACCTTAGGGGCCAGCGGCAGATACGAGGGCAAGATAACGCGCAATTCGGAGAGATTTAAAGAACTTACTCCAAATTACAATCCCGACATTATCTTTAAGGATGAGGAGAACACAGGCGCGGACAGACTCATGACACAGGTAATTCCTTTCCGTTCACAAATCACACCGGTGCTTGTTTTTAAGTCAGAGCTTAAGAAAGTACAGTTCGTGTAAGGATTGTGAATTAGTCTTGCGGCACGGCTCTTTCTAATGAAGCTGTGCGAGAGAAATGCCTTCAGGAGAGGACCGGCTGGTTGCCTCCTTGCTCACCCTCTCTGTTCCTATATTTATCCTCGATGAGATAGGTTACTACATCAGGCGCGCGTTAGCCTATATGTTTTATAAAATGTGGGTATCCTGCTAGATAGGTACGGCACCTGATCTGAAGGGACTGTGGTGGGCATAATATGTCAGTCTCATGACAGCTAAATATAGAAGGAAATTAAGCGTACATGTTCATGGGATCGCTTAGTAGTCATACCGCAGCCCACCCGCTCGCAGCGGCTGCTTATCAGGGCATGAAAATATTGACATTTCTCAAAGGATGCTCTTAAATTTGTTTCTGCTTATTAATGAGCCAGGACGGTACCGCTTAGTGACAGATTAGAATCAGACACAATGGCCTATCTGTCTTCACCCCTCTGCTTTAGATATTATGCAGGGGTTTGCTCATATTCTGACAATTATTTTACGCCACATGCGATGCTGCATAATCTATAGGCCTGTTTGTTTTACAACTGACCGATATATAGGCTAGCCTAAGCAACATCAAGCGATGCACATGCATAAACAAGTTTTATGTGGTACACACCAGGAGTAGACTAGTACAACATTACTTTAATTGCAATATGCGCTGATATTTTGATAAATGGTTAGATATGTGATTATCCGTTAGATGCGGTAAACTGTTTTCTTTGCTTGAAATTATATTCGACTAGTCAGACTTCGATCTATTTATTTTATGGTTAATGCTAGAGTTGTGTGCTGCTCAAAAATTATAGAAAGTCTTTTTTTTGTCCGAGTTGTAGCCTACATAACATTTAACATTTTTTTCTTTAATTTTTCTTTATTTAATTTTTGAAACGAAAGCTAGGCCTCTGAAAAAGTCAGACAGCTTCGGGAATAGGCTGTCTGTCCCCAACATGGCTTTCCACTCTCGTCGCATTAGCAGGGATCATTTGAACTTCTGACCCTTTGCCCAAAGGAAGAATAACATTGCTGCTTAGTAATGCATCGAATATATATTTGCTATATACAAAGCATACTGAGGTCTGCTTCCGTGTAATTTACAAAGTGATTACCCTGAATGTAATATTTTTATTAGGTTATTTTGACGTGCCTCTGCTGAAAAGCTATTCGGTTCAAAATGACTGGTCATGACTGGTTATCGCATGGACGAGGTTTGCTGAAGCATTGCGAATGTCAACCAAAGTGAATTTATACGCGCTGCGCAGGTGCATTATAAAGTCTCCCTTTTTCTGGTCCTTAAAAAAAGATGAAAACCTTGTCTGGTGTGGTTTTCTCAGATGTATATCAAACTCTACTTAAGGTGAATGTGATTATAAGTGTGTGATGACCCGCGGGCACACACACTGCCATTAAAAAGGAAAGCTACCCCTGCAATCTTGTTACTTCAAATGGACGTCTAAGCTTTTCAAAGGGAGTTAACGAGGTGTCCTTTTAGCAAATGTTTTGGAGAAGCGCATCCGAGTGGAAGAGATGGTTTGTTGGTTGAACACGCTGTGTAGTGAATTGGACTTAACGGTGCTGCTCACGAAATTAGGCGCAAGTGCGAGGGCATCCTGGAGGCTGTTTGCTCTGACAGGTAGCTGATAAGTGTTTCCTCTATAACAGTTCATTTTGAGAGGAGATTAGTAGCCGACTGTGACTATAGGCGGCGTGTTGAACAAACCTCGTGTGGAGCACAAAGCGGCGGCACAGGGGGTTCCCGCTGCGCTTCATGGTGGCTGAACAGAATTTGGCTTGATTTGCGGCACGCGACCCAATGAATTAATAAAGAGTTAAGGCTTCACGGGTCTTGAATCCCCGGCAGTTTTGCTCAGAATATGCTAGGTTGTATCTTTTGGTCCCTTGTATTTTCCTCTCTCATTCGAGTCCCACGAGTGCTGTGGAGCTAATAAGCAGCAGATCAAAATAACTAAAGTAAAATCACTAGTTACAGGAAATATATTTTTCTATAAGGGTAAAGTACCAGTCTGTCATTTTCCATTCAGTCCACAGATGTATCAGTATCCCAGTAAGAAAATGATTAATGTAGCTACATAAGAGGATGCATGTGTGAAGCACATTAAGTTTTTGGTGGTTTGCATAATAGACATTGAGACATAATGGAGTGAACTTAAACTATTATGTTTTATAATTCATTTTTTAATGTATGTTGCAGTGTAATAAGATGTATGTGGCCTTCAATGCAGACATGAAAATTAGAGGGTCGGGCGAATCAGTAGAAAGTGGGGCGTTAGTAGTCTGGTACAGAAATGTATGTAGATGTTATAGGCTACGGATGGTGTGTGTGTGTGCTTGTGAAGTAGGGAGAGAAAGAGGCAGCGAGCGAGTCAAAGCTAGGAGGGAATTTGTGTGAATTATTACAGGTATTAATTTGGCTTAGTGTCACAATTTGCAAGCATATTTTGAATAGATTTTATATAACCTCTGAAAGACCGTCGGTTAAGCAATCACATCACGTCCCTTGAGCAAACCTGTGCTGCAAGAATAATGAGTAGTTGCTTCTCCTCTTGGACGCAGTGAAAGAGTCTTTTGTAGTGTTTTATTTGACATATTGGTTAAGTGTTGGGAAGAGTTGTCCTGGAGAAGGCCAAGCATCCCAACACAAGGTCCCGGGAAAGGTTAGTGGGTGCACCACCCACACATGGCCTGATACTCCATATCTCGTACCTGCACCTCGGCGAGACCCACTGCTCTAAACCAAAATGTTTAAATAATAAAAACCACAAATCACTAACTGAACATCACTTTTCAGTATTTTTTGCCTTCTAATCTCAAGTTACTATTGTTTGTATTCTGGCCTTTTAAGCAGAAGAGGTCCTGATGCAGTCACACCTTTCTCTAGTTGGATCTATATGTTTTAGATCAGTGAAGCGAATGCAATAACTTATCAATTTTTCATTGAGCTCTTTGGGCAGAATAGCCTTGCATGCAAGGCTGAATTATTTCCAGTGTAAATACAGGACTCTTATTTCATAGACTTATTTGTAAGTCAACCTGTTTGTCTGGACATACTGATTGGTACAGTTACAGAATTATTGTCAGTAAGTGATGTCTGGCGTGCTGTGATCCTTTAAAATGCTGTTCAGAACTGACTGATTGTGATAATAAGATAATACTGAACCAGTCTATCACACCGAGGTCTTTAACTAAACTAAAACTGTCAGTTTTTAAAAAGCTTTTACGCAAGCTATCATTTAGGATTTTTTGGAGATTAAGAGCATTATTTATTGTGTGTGTGTGTGTGTGTGTGTTTTTGTTTTTGTTTTGTTTTTTAATGTGTATGGCAACATGGATCAATGAATGGAAATATAAAAAATCATCTCTCTTCCTGTTCTCTCGCTGTCTTTCTATTAGAGATGCAAAGACAAGCTGAACTCACTGGCCATCTCTGTAATGAACCAGTGGCCGGGGGTTAAGCTGCGTGTGACAGAGGGCTGGGATGAGGACGGTCACCATTTTGAAGAATCACTCCACTACGAGGGAAGAGCTGTTGATATCACCACCTCTGATCGAGACAAGAGCAAATATGGGACACTCTCTCGGTTAGCTGTAGAAGCTGGATTTGACTGGGTCTATTACGAGTCCAAAGCACACATCCATTGCTCTGTCAAAGCAGGTAAGACCATGGCAGGTTGATTGGAAAGGCAAAATATCGAAGTGATGGGCACAATGCTTCACACTCCATTTCATGTGGAAAAAATATCAGGCTTAAAAAGATAATCTGCTTTTAAATACTGATACAGTGAAAACAACAACAACAAAAAATTTCTTAATTTATTACAGAAAGTTTAAATTATAGCCTAACTGTATTCATAAAAGTAACTTCTGGCAAAGAAATGATTATTTCTAACAAATATTATTCTAATGAATAAATCGAATGTATTTTAGTTATTATGAAAAATGCAAATTGTTTCAAGGCTATTCCTCTATAAGATATTTTAAATCTTTCACTTCACACTGTGAGTTAAAACGACTATCACAGAAAGACTTTCGAGCCAATATATTAACTGATCTTACATCGCCCCACTCTGTCTCTTTGAAGGAAGCGCTTATCAAGTCATCACAAGATCACTCACTGAAACAGAATAAACATTGCTTATGAAGACATATCAAATCAAACACGCACGCTTAAAATATACGATGAAAAACACGACGGAGTTTGTGGCATCACTTGCGCAAATAAAATGTAGGCCTAATTCCTATCAGCAATCTTTTATTTATTTATTTATTTTGTAGTGTAATAAGTTTAACATTGATCGAAGATAATTTAGCTGGAACACATTGGCAAAAGCCTTAGGCTTTCGCCAAATCTTATTTAAATTCTAAACACTTTTACAAATACATTACAGGCTTTAAACAGAGCCAGGTCGAACTCGCTCGCCCAAATCTGTTTCTCAATTGTCACCATCTTATTTCATGCCCTAGAATCTTATGAGAGGATTAGACGAAAAGTCCATTCTATAGCTCTGTTTACCGACCCAAGAGATCGGAATGTGAAGAGATCCCACAAGGCCCGAATTATTGTCATTAAGCTTGACAACGGAGAGCATGATGGTTTAAAAAATGAAAGGAAAGAAGAAGAGGGCATTGATTGACTACCGCTAGCATTTCTAATTTACATTCAAATCTACACCATTAGAGCCTTGGAAAAGTGTCTGGGCTAAGTAAATAGGTACTATTTGAGCCTGCTTGGGGTTTTCTCATTCTATAAGTGTGAATTGTCACATAGAAGTTTCTGCACCTGAGCAAATATGAAAGAGGCGCAAGGAAAGGCAGGAGTGTCCTTTTCCAAGAGTGCTCTGTACACAAGCTGCATTAGAATGACAATGTCCGGGCTTTATTGGTTTTTAATTAGAGCAGTCCAGCCTCTTTCCTCCTCCATCTCAAACAAAGACATTTTTTTGGGAAAAGCTTTCGATTTACAGCCTAATTCCCGTTGCCACGTTTTCTTTTGTTTATTCAGACTTTTTCTTACTTTTGGCGACTTTGGGGCTGATATAGCCTAGTTTCCGTGCATTCTTTTCGCGCTTTTTTTAAATTTATTTGACAGCTTCGTCATAACTAAAAATACAGGCCTAATGCTTAATTATGTTACTTCATGATATGCTGCATAAAAGGCGTCCCGTTTTATTCACCCATTGCTATTTGTCTCGACAGAAAATTCGGTTGCTGCAAAATCTGGAGGCTGCTTCCCAGGTTCGGCTCTGGTCACGCTCAAAGACGGAGGGCAGAAGGCCGTGAAGGACCTGAACCCCGGCGACAAGGTGCTGGCGGCGGATAGCGCTGGGAACCTCGTGTACAGCGACTTCATCATGTTCACAGACCGAGACTCCGCGACGCGACGTATGTTTTACGTCATAGAAACGAAAGAACCCGTTGAAAAGATCACACTCACCGCTGCTCATCTCCTTTTTGTCCTCGACAACTCAACGGATGATCTCCACACCATGACCGCCGCGTATGCCAGCAGTGTCAGGGCCGGACAAAAGGTGATGGTTGTTGATGATAGCGGTCAACTTAAATCTGTCATCGTGGAGCGGATATACACGGAGGAGCACCAGGGCTCGTTCGCACCAGTGACTGCTCATGGAACCATTGTGGTCGACAGAATACTGGCGTCCTGTTACGCCGTAATAGAGGACCACGGGCTCGCGCATTTGGCCTTCGCACCCGTCAGGCTCTATTATGACGTGACATCAGTCCTTTTCCCTAAAAACTTAATCAGTGAGTCCAGTGCGACTTTACAACAGGAGGGAGTCCACTGGTACTCCAAGCTCCTCTATCAAGTGGGAACGTGGCTTTTGGACAGCCACATGCTTCATCCTTTGGGGATGTCAGTAAACTCAAGCTGAACACCTTCATATGGAAATAAAGCAAGAGAAATCACACTAATGTAGGATATAAGACAATGTTAGTACAAGAGAGAAAGAGAGAGCGAGAGTGAGAGAGAAAGAGACAAAGGCCCCGAGTGGAGTTGGGATATTTATTACAATGACTTTAAAAAAAATGTCATTTTCAAAGAATAAATGGAGCCTTAAAAGTTTTCTTTGCATAATTTATTCTCGCGTGAACTCAGGCTGGTGGCACACAAACGGATTCGAATGATCATCCAGCGGTGCAGAATCTATTTTTGTATATCTCATGTAAACAGGAAAAAAAGATAATGTATGGAAAAAAGAATGAAAATTTCATGATAGGTTGTAACATTCTGTGCATATGTGCAAATGACTGTTATATTTTAGGGGTAAGCAAACGCCGCGGGGCTCCAGAAATTATATTTTTATACACAGAATTGTACATTAGATTTTGACCGATCGTTACCTAATCACTTTTCGTTATTTGAAATAGTGTAAGATACGAGAATATATTTTAATTTAAATAGGTGCAGAGTCTTTGCAGTCTTGTGCTGTTATCTCTTTTAGAATCCTCTATTATTTTGTCATTGCTTTGGTTGTCAGATTGGGACAGACATATTGTTCACTCTTCTCTGGTTTCATTGTTTTTTTGTATTTCTTTAAGAAAATGCGAAATGCACATTCTGACAATTCAGTAACGATAATAGTCCCACAGTAAAGAACAAAGGTTTTCGTTAAACATTAATAACTACTGTACATTTACTAAAATGTATTTTTCTTTTCATATTTTGTAATAGGTAAATAGTTTTATAGAAATAAAATGCAGCTGATGCACAGTTTGGATAGCATATGATTGAGTGGCCATACCAGTTAACTTGTCTTTCATTAAGGCAAGGTGTCAGGAAATGTATAGAATTTATTATTTATATGTTTATTATAAATGAATGAGATAAAGAAAATATTCAAACTGCTCGTTTGTATGTTTTTGTTTCATGAATATCCTTTGATGATGATGATGCAGAAATTGAACATCTTGACCTATCATTTTAATAATCAGAAGATTTAATAGGCTATTGTTGTTATTGATATTATTAACGCTCATAAATATTTGATTGTTATTGCTGTTGCTTAAAAAGTCGCTTCTCGGCGGCAGTTTATTAAAACATTAACAGGGCTAATTATGTTCATTGCGGTCACGTTTAAGACATTGCACAACAAGATGGCTTATAAGTTGTCTAAATGTAAATAGGCTACAATAATTAAATACAAAATATTTTATTGTTGTAATGAAAAACGTAATCGGATAGAGTTGACCAGAGTTTCCCCCCACGTAAATCGGGCTATTCAGTTTGCATAAAGCTCGAGTGGGAGAAACCAACCCATTCAAACCAACGTGTGGAAATGCGGAAAGTTAAATGTTGAAAGCGGCTATCGGTAAGACGCGAAAAAGTCTTTGATCTGCATTTTGTATGCTTGCGAAAAGTTGTGGTCCCATGTTAAATATGAACAGGATAGTCCTCCTTAGCGTAAACATCTGAAAATCTCTCACGCAGATTAAAAAGGCTACTGTTTGCGTGCTTAAAACGCACCAACACATTTACTGGAAATCGCCTTGCCTGTTAGATCGGCTCTTTGGTGATTTCTCATGTCAAGGTCTTTAGTGTGGCTTTTACTCGCCGCCATGAGAATTACGTCAAAATATGTGACGGAATCAAATACATTAAATTATTAGACTACACATTTGGCTATTAAACACATTTAGCCTACACACTTTCCGTCTTCATATAATAGTGATTTTTATAGTTAATTGCAAGAATGAAACAGGTGGTGCACCAGGTGCAACGAGAGGAAGTGAGGAAGCCATCCACTTAAAATCTAATACACGATGCATAACTCTAACTCGCGGTTATAAGGTAAACCCAAACTCTAACGATCTCTGATTTTTCCTTTGGTTTAGTCTGAGATGTGATATGCGACTTCTATTCAAGCAAGGAAAAAAGACAGACTAACTTTATGCAGGCTAACAATGAGCCCCAAACCCAGTTCAGACAGTAGAAATTCGAAAAGACAAAAGCTGATCACATCCATAGCAAAGTGAAATAGTTCTGTTTTGTAAAACTGAATGGCCAGATGTCATCCTTACCATTGTAAAACTTTCGCAAGCACCTCCCAGATCAAGATATCATTCATGTGAACTCTCTGCTGAACAATATTATCAATAATATATAGAGGAATAGTCCCAGAGAGCCAATGTGAGCTCAGCTGATAAACTGGGTATTGAGAATAGTACTAAAGTTTGAAGGGAATGTTCTAGCCTTATTGGCGTGCAAATTTAGACTGCAATTTCTATCATTAATAAATATAAAAGATGGCTAGATCAGTGTCTTCACTATCTCTGTGTTGCACCAACAACAAAGAACTAAATATACAACTATATCCATTTATTGTCTTTTCTGATTAATGTGTGTGTGTGTGCGCATGGACACTTTGAAGGGTGTTAAAACTAGTGAGTGAATGGAAGTTTGAGCTTTTGAACTCTGTTGCAACACGAATAGAAATTCCACTACCAATTCTTGAGAAGACTTTATTGTGCTGCAGGTTTTGCTGCTTTTTAGAGCTGTTGGTGAGGCTCACTCTCAGCCCTGACCTTGAGCATTTACACAGACACAAAAGCGACTGGGCGAAAGCATTCCTCGGAGCAGGTAAATAAAACCCAACTAATCCTTCAGAGGGGCCTTGTGTCTGCAGAGAGAGCAACTGTTTCAACAAACCCTTTGCTGGCAAATGCAAACAAAAATGGACTGGCAACTGTTGTGAGGTGGGAATGAAATAAAGGTTGCCTGTCGTTAAATTCCAATCATTCATTTTAATTGCATGAATATTTACCCAAGTGACAATCACTTTTCCAAAAGTACAATTTCCAGGGAATGGAAACTTCCAGGAAATTTCTTCCTTCCTTTATTTCCAGGGAATAAAGCACTCACAGCTTTTGACAGATTGGTGTGGACCACTGCTTATTGTGGCATAATGATTACTTGTAAGAAATCTGTAAGATGGTGATTTTTGTTGACTCAAACTGCGATAAGCTTACTTTATACTCTCAGAAAGTAGATGCAAGACGAGTATCGAAAGCCATTAATTCATCACTCAATAACAAGAACATGGGCAACACAGAAGATGAAATCCATGAAAAGGATTTATTTCAAATAATTATTCATAACAAGTACAGTCAAGGCATATTATCGGTTTCCACTTGACAAGCTCCATAAAAGGTTACTAAACAAACACCATTTATATTCTTCAGAATTCAACATGTAGGACAGTCCGGTGTACACATTTCAAACACATCAAAACCGTTCCATTAATACAAGACTGAAGGACAACAAAACGGCGATCAAAGCAGCATAAATCACTTCCCCAATACAATAATGATTTCCAAGTAATGTTTTCTTTTCATCCAACAACACCACACGTGTGTACAGCTGCCAAGAGTGTACAGATCATTCTTGGGATTTGTCAAAGTTTTTGAACTTTGGAACTCAGTAGGGTGTGGTCCCAGAGACGCAAAACTTCCACGGACGTGGGCTAATACAGAAAGGAAATCCAGAAGCAAGGTCCCCCTGCTTTAATACAGAAGGATTATGTTCACACAACACCACAGTGAGATCAACAACAGCCTTCCCATCAAGCCTCAGAGAGAGAGAGAGAGAGAGAGAGAGAGAGAGAGAGAGAGAGAGAGAGAGAGAGAGAGAGAGAGAGAGAGAGAGAGAGAGAGAGAGAGAGAGAGAGAGAGAGAGAGAGAGAGAGAGAGAGAGAGAGAGAGAGAGAGAGAGAGATAGATAGATAGATAGATAGATAGATAGATAGATAGATAGATAGATAGATAGATAGATAGATATCTGGTACCACTTAAACTGAAGAGGACCTGTTGAGAAAATAAGACAAGTTAGCATCATCTGGACGCAGCTCTACTGTAGACAGACACAACATTATTTAGAACTGAAAACAAAAGGAGGGTTTTTCATATTAGTTTAATATTTCCATTTTATTTTGTTACACATAATTTTAGATATGCAGAGGTTTTCAAAAGCAATGTTCCTTTCACGGTGCAAGGACCTTCACTCGAATGATTTTAAGGAGGAATTTGATATTAACGTATTTTCATTATAACGACGATCAAAACTCTCACACTATCACCAAACCAATACACAACATGTTTATAAATAGGCCTCTGATTTAAACTGAACAGTATAGGCTGCTGGTTCACAATCAGCACATTAATTTGACAAACACAGTTCAGGTCTTGGAGACCACAATTCAGGAGCACTGCAGTGGTATGGGAAGGTATCAGCTATGCACACTTCTCCCTTCAGTCAATCACTGCACTAAAGATGATAAACAAGGCTCAAATATAGCATAAAAGGCTCAAAAACTAAGCAATTAAAAGTTTACTTCGAACCCATCAACTTGATAGTCAGCATCAGATCAACAGAGCACTAAACAAGACTAATCAAAACAAATCTGCTAGTCTGTATACTTCATCGTCCTGTCCGGTGCAATACTTGCAATGATTGTTTGCTAGTGTGAAAATGTATGACATTTTCAAAACAATCTCATCAGGTCACCCTCATTTTAAAGTTACATCTGCTATGTTCAAAGAATATCTCAATCTTGCCACCGAAAGAACTCCAACACCAACGTTTAAAACAGTTACACAGAATTTCACCCTGACAGCCAGAAAGCATTATTATTTTTATTTTATAGGGTTGCAACACAAACCGTCCTAATAATTCCTTTTGAAAACCAATGCCATCTTAGAATGTAAAGGGGCTACAGAGCATTTGTTTTATGAAAAACCCTCCTTTCTGTGCTCCCGGAAGCTCTGTCCTGGAAAAGAGAAAAAAAAAAATGGTTTAATTACAAGTGACAAATAATCATACCGCTGCCAAAGGGAAGCAGTGTATTGTGTTTGACAAATAAAACAATGAGCAAAAACATGCCACATCTCTGGTCTTAGAGCTGACTACCATAATAAGAAATGGAAGTAATCTAACGCCAGGTTTCACAGACAAGGCTTAAGCTATTGTCTGAGACTAAAATGCATGTCTCATGCAGTTTTAACTGAAAGTAACTTGCACTGACATATATTAAAATATATCAGTGCCACTGTTTTTTTTTTCTCAAGTTGCACACCAGTAACGCTTTTTTTTTCTAAGGCACATTTATAAAAGCTACTTAAATGTCCTAATTGAACTAATGCCTAATCCAGGCTTAATCTAAGCCCTGTCTGTGAAACCAGGCCTAGAAGTCCTATCTTGAAGCAATAGGCCATCCTGGTATTTCTATAAACTGGCCAATTGTTCAACTGCAGCAGGATCCATGTAAAAAAATACAAAATTAAAACATGGGGAGTGTGCCAGCCACTTGTGATTGACAGAAATAAAGAAACAAAACAATATAAAACAAAAACACACCAAAAAGTTAAAAATACCTTTAACACTATTTTGGACTACATAGCTTATCTAAAATCTCTGCCAAAAAGTGACCAATAAGTCAATCTCTGAAAACTTAAACTTGTCACATGTGTGATTACAGTTAGGAAAGGGACAGCTTCCCCAAGTTAATCTAAACTTACAATGAAGTTACCAAAAGGTTCAATATGAACCCGTTTTTCTCTCTTATAAGACCATTTATAAATATTACGTCTTATAAGATTTATAATTAGAAATATATTAAAATAGTGTTTTTCAGACTAGCTGAAACCTTTTAAATCCATAGGATTCACTCTTTTTATATAAATACATTCAAACCAATAAATAAAAAACAAATCCGTGCCCTATACCAATTTTAAACAGAGCATGTCTACAAAACTCAAAGTTAACAAAAACAAAATAAACGTAAAAATCTTAGTCAAAAGGATCCATGTGTTTTGATTTTATAACATTATTTACAATCTTACCCATTATATATATTTCTGTGATTCCTGGAAACTCACAATGCAAAATATTAATACAAACATATAGACAAAGAGTACTGGGATTAATCATGGCCAACTACTATATTATAAATCACAAGTGCATCTTAAAGCAAGTGGGTGTTGAAGGGTAGCAGCTTTACAAATGAACTTGAAAGCCAATGGCCCAAAGTCTTGGACAGTCAAGAGAAAAGTCTTCAGATAAATTGTTGCACCTTAATTAGAAATAAAATCTTTTCCCCTAAAATCCATTTCTACATTTGGCAACAGAAACATTCGGGAGGATGGACGAACATTAGGGAAATGAGCATGTTGTGTTTAGAATAATAAAACATATTTTAGGATGCAAGAGGGAATCTTCAAACACAAAACAACATCAGACAACAGTTAATGGTGATAAAGACAGCTGGCTTCACATACCCGTATTTACATGGTATATATGTGACCACCTTTTATTTTTCATCTTTAAAATATCTTCAAATAATAAGCTCTAAGTTCTGCAATAACAAAATTGTTGTAAAATGACCAAGGGATACTTTTTTATGTTGATATATAAAAACAAATTGAGAAAAGAAATTCACCTGTCACATACAAGTAGGTATTTTTAAACCATTTCAAACATGGAAAGATTTCAATGAGAAAACAACAGACTTGACAGCTTCATACACATTTTTTTTCCCATTATATACAAAAAAAGTGACCACTGATAATAGTTGCTCCCAAATCCTTTGAAATTGTAGACCTGGATGTGCTAATAACTACAAACATTTATTTGATAATTCTTTTAATGAAGTGGCTACAACATAACAGGGATTTTGTTATACTGTTATATTATCTAAAACTGAGATATTTTAGATACTATAACAAGACTGTTTTTGTATAATATAACCCACTAAACCAAAGAGCAGTTCTGGGGCATTAACGTGACAGTTCAGTTTAAGCTGTACAATTAAACTTTACAAGCACTATACTTACACCATACTGATGAACTATTATTATTATTATTAATACAAATAATAACGACGATGATAGAACAACAACAATTTGGGATGTGAAATACTCATGATTGAGGCTATGAAAAAACAGGGATTGTAATATATTCACTGGAGACTGACAATACATGAGGATTTGTGTAAAAAAAAAAAAAAAAAAAGTCTTCATGAGTAACAACATACAAAATAAAGTAGAAAATGAAGATGAAGGGTTTTGGAAGAGTACCCGACAGCTGATGTTGACCAATCCCTATCCCCAACTACTCGATTCCTGTCTGACCAACTGCAAAACAATTAACTGAGTCCAAGCTATAACCATACAAACATTAGATTCAAAATATCTCCCTTCACAAACAAATGACCTCAAGCTGAACACGATTTACAAAAGCACCCAGTGCTCTAGACAACCCACACCACCATCAAAAGCTACAATAAAATCATCACACGGGCCTTGATTCAGTCATCCTCTTCCACACACAACGTGCTGAACTCTGAGGAAAGAAAACTAAGCACATTAAAAGGAGCATTACCAAAGGGGGGACTTTCTGACAGCCTTTAATACTTTCCTAGAAGCCATTTCTAACAACAATTAAAATAATCGAAATATGCGACTCCAGCACCACAACTTAAAATCAAAGTATAAAAGCCATTTTTTGTCAAATAGTTTGTCACAAAGACGTGTCATGAACCACCACTCCAGCTCTGTGGAACAAAACTCAACTGCAATACAATAATAATGGTGAAAGGGACAATGAATAAACTTAAGATCATAAATAGTCATGAACAAATGCACAAAAAAAAGACAGAGACATTCGCAATCTCACAGTGGCTTCCAAAGATATTCAACTAGAAAAAACCTCAACCCAAAAATGCCCCTGAAGTTCCTCAACTGCACCTCTACAAAGCAGTGCTTTTCACTCTGATGTCCACAACATGCCCTGGGCCACGGCCCAAAACTAAAGAGCTCCGTACAGAAGAGTTCTGCTGCCCTCTACAGGTGACAAAAACAACTGCAGCATACAGAACATTCATTCAGTCAGGCCAAAGCCCCCAGTTAACACTTTGTTCAAGTCAATGACTGGAAAATCCAAAATAAATCAAGAATTCCTATTGAAAAGAATTGTTCTGATGATCTGTCTTGAGAGCTATAGGATGGAAGCAACTATTATCAAGTGTCATAAAAATGACTTGGTTTCATCCCTCTGTCTCTTTTCACCTGCTGGTTCAGAACATTACTGATTTCCATATATAAATGAATGTACAGAAACAAGAGCGAGACTTCATGCCAAAGTCATTCACAACATGAGTTCTAATGCTGCGCCATATCCAGCAGGACACAGCTAGTGTTTGGCTCTTTGTTTTTTTACTCTTTCATGCATGTGGATTGAGTTTGATGACAGTACTTTCCACACAGCATCCGAAGCTTTAGCATCCTGATTGTGCGTCCGATTGTTTGCCCGTCTTTCAGAAAAAGAAGTGCTCTTCTTGCTCACTTCTCTTGTCTTCTCTTCTGTTGAACTGAATGTTCCTCAGCCATCAATAACGGAAACATCGATGTGAGACAAATCTATCATGTGCCTATGTAATCAAGGGAACATGTGATTGAAATGAGACACACATTTAAAAGCAAGCTAAACTTGGGCATCTCCATCAAAACATGACAGTCAGTAGAGTTACAGCAGAGCTCTTGTTCTTTGTTACACAGTTATGATGAGTAATACTTGCTGAATGCACATTTCATTCGCCACAAACCATTAGGCACAACAACTCTGATCTGCTTCAGCCAATAACAACACGTAAATATACCAACACATTAACGGAAGTTTTGGTCTAATGCTGTAGCACAATCTTTTTTCTCGCTTCCCAGCAATTCACACCATATGTGAAGAAACTTCTGAGATTCAATATTTGATAACTGTCCTACAACAGCAATAGCATTTAGACCAGGGATGTCCAAACACAGTCCTCAGTCCACTGTCCTGCAGAGTTTAGCTCCAACTTACCACAACACGCATGCCTGGACGTTTCTAGTATTCCTAGTAAGAGCTTGATTAGCTGGTTCAGGTGTGTTTAATCGGGGTTGGAGCTAAACTCTGCAGGACAGTGGCCCCCAGGAGCAGGACTGGACACCCGTGATTTAGACAATTTTGTCAAGTTTTTAGGGTTATTAACATGGACCAGACATGAAAAGGTCCATAGGAATCTAATCAAAATCGTATTCGCAAACTACATTTATAATGTATATTAGGTCTTAGTGTGAACAAGTCTTGTTCTATAAAATCACGGGGGGAAAAAGCCCCAAAATCAAATTATCTAAAAAAATATCAACGACTCTACTCAGGTTCATGCATTGAATTGCGTTAACAAAAGCACAACTAAGTTTAAGATGAATTCAAAAGCTTACCTGTGAAAGCTGTGCTGAAAGCTCACTGCATGTTCTGGGTTCACAAACTTGGCAATGGCCTTCCGCTGCTCAGGCAACATTGTAAACATCTATTAAAGAATCACACAAATGTTTTAGCAGTAGGTTTTAGTATATAAACATTCATCTACATTTTCTATGAGAGATGTTTCTTTACACAATAACAGTGGGTGATACACCTCAAGAGCAGGGGAAAAGTCATACAGGAGTGCATCACTGACAGCACACAGCTAGATGGCACTGTTGTAATAGTTTTAAGAAACCACTCTACTCGGAAAAAACAGTTTATTCTTTGGGCCAGTCAGGAAGTCGAGGTAATTTGCAAACGTGATTTGTTTTATGAGCAAGTGTATGCGGGGGATAATTTAATTTTTACAAATGATTTTAATGCACAATGTGGAGGCAAAGAACCATCTAGTCGTGCATTATCTCACATAGGGCACTGCCAGAATGTACATCATAGTTAATGATGTCATTGATGTCTGCAGTGCAAAATTTGACTAGACTGACAAGTTTCAATGCTCCTGAATTTCTCTCTGTGTGTGAGTGACTGTCGAAGGCAGCACTGTGATTAAACTAAACAGATTAAATGCACACCTTCCAGCCAATCAGAATTGACTATTCAGACAGACTATGTTGTAAATTACTAGAATTACTTAGAATTACTAAATGACTCCTCATGGATTGATTTAAACATTCAAACAACAGTAAACCAAGGATCTCAGCAACATAATGCTGTTCAACCACCTATGTGCTACTTTTAATACCATTTATTACTCTCACTTCAATATGTTCCACTTTGCTTGCTGGAAAATTTGAAAATATTTGTTCTAAAGATATTATGGTCTTCAAAACAGTTAACTGAGATGAAGTTGAAACTTAAATACATAATAAATATGCTTGGGGTAAAAAAAATAAACCTGCCAAAAGAAGCTCCTCTGAAAAATATGGTGCAAAGAAGCATCACTTTATTCTAAAATTATACAGTTAAATATCTTTAGCCATGTCTTACGCTCTTTGGCCAGCAGGTGGTGCTGTCACCAATTTGGTGTTTGCTCAGGGCATTGTAATAATGATATAGCAAGTAACACACAGTGTACATACCTTTACTTGACCCATAATAAAACATAAGATAGATATACATTTTGGAAATGTGCAAAACAAAGTCAATGTGGCCTAACCTCAACAGGGCCAATGGAGTTGAGAAGGTTCATGAGCTGTTTGTTGGTTGTGGTGGTGGATAAACCCTCAATGCAGACAGTGCTGGGCTGACAATCCTCAGCTCTTGGGCTCTGCTGCATCATCATACGCCCCCCACCACGGCCACGGCCTCGGCCCTGAACTACTAACTGTGGACATAAGTAAGGGGAACATTAAATTAATTAAATTAACAGTACATTTTACCAGCTAATGATACTACTATGACTACTACTATGACCACTATGATATTAATAAAAAAGTAAGACGAGACCATCACAGAAGAAACCAGTGCTTTAATGCAATGCTGAAACTGGAATCTTTGTTGTTTAATTCATGGTTATATCCGTTAGCTATTTTTACTCTCTCTGCCTGTACTTGTAATTGCTCTTTAAAAAAACTGACACATTATAATTCATACACAATGTTTATATTTTCAGAGGCATTGTTAGACTTCCATGGTTCAAACATATAATGAACAAATGGTTTCAAAAAGCAAGTTAAACTATATAAACTAATTTATTTGACAGTTATTAAATGATCAAGGCTACAAAAAATATTAGATCATATAGTTAAACTTGAAATAGGAGAGACAATGCACCAATCTCTTCAGCACTTTATTGATTAAGCGTGAAGTGGCTGGAGGGAAGAGACTTCTGAAAAAGGCCATCATTAAGTCACGCCTGGAGTTTGCTAGAGGCCATGTGACAAAACCTGGTGAATGAAAATGTTGTGGCCTGTTGAGACTGAAGCTGAGCTCTTTGGCCTTGAAAGCAAAGCTCTATGCTGGGCGCAGACTAAAGAAAGATAAGGCCAAAGTCACAGTTAAGCACAAACTTTATGTCAGTAAGCCTTTAATTTTGTATGGTAATAAAGACTCTTGTGTGTTTTATGGCACTATTTTTTGTAAAAGTGCTCCGGATGCTAAACAAAAACACTACACAAATCATTTTAAAGCTAATTTGACTGGAATTCTGGGGATTTACACAACTGTTAAAAAGTTTGGGGTCAGAAAGATTTTGGTAATGTTTTTGAAAGAAGTCTCACCTAAGCTGCATTTTAGGGATGCACCGATATGAAAATTTTGGCCGATACTGTTAAGCAATAATTCTTAATATTTGAAAGCCAATAACCGATATATTGGCTGATAAATCTAAATCCAAATTTGTATATAACTTTTCATAGCTTGATTTCTAAAACAAAAGTCTCACTATTATGTCCCAAGCACTTCAACAAATCAAGCATATACAGTACAGAAGACTTGTTTGAACCAGTGTAAGTTTTCAAATTAATTTTACATTGCTATGGCCAACTTTCTTAATAAAAAATAAATAAAATAAAAAATAAATCTATTTCCAATACCGATAAATAAAACAATGCCTAAATAATGCAAACAACTCATTGGACAACAACTTGCACATAAAGAATAAAAATGCATGTGCCATGGATAAATAAAATGTAATAGCCTGTGCACAGACAATAATGAAATTATTTTAATTAAACGTACAGTATGGGATTTTTTCGCCACTAGGGGTCGCTAACCTATTTACAATAACAAAGGCGTAGTTTGATGACGCAACATTTGCTAAGAATTATGGATCTTGTCGTCAACGTCAAGCCGACCGATCTAATAATGTTTATGGATGACTGAATACATCGATGTTTTTATCATGACTATGATATGAAGCAGTTCGGGATTGCTAAGAGAGAGCTATCAGCTCCACACGCGACGCGAGTCCCGCGGATATAAAAGGAATATGGACATTTCATTCTACCGAACTACACGCAGAATTACTACTCACAGGTCAGTTTATTAGACAAATTAAACTTGTGAGGTAACGTAGCGCTGTTTCACTTGGTCTAACATTACACTAGCACACTAAACTGCATTTGAATGTGTTGAAATATGTGTTAGTCTGTCTGTATGAGACTGACGTTAGCAGTAAACTAGATCAACATTAGAATAACATACAGATCATATTCTGACATTTTATCATTGTTGAACTATAAAACATTGATTAGTTTTATGTAAATGTGCTCACCTGTTTAATAAAGTACATGTAGGAGCGGTCGAAGTCTCGGACGTGGAGCTCTCGTTTATATACTGTCTATGGGAGCTCTAGGCATCTCGAAAACACCGCGCTGATATTGATTCTAGTTTTAATTCTCCTTTTTTATCCAAAGTCTGCTTGCCATGGTCCATAATGTTTGAACGAAACAACAACAGCGTGCAGATAGACATTGCGAACTACAGTGGTCCACGTCTGTCGTCTTGGTTACTATCAGACGGCTCTGGTTCATAGCTCTGGTTACCATGGCAGCACGAGCGGAAACCAGGGACAACGCGGATATGACGGCATTGGCGGCGACAAAACGGAAATAAAGAAACGGGACGTTTCTCGAAATAAATTACAAATTTCTCCTGGTTTGAAAGTTGTTGGAAACAGTCGGGATAATGTAAGTACACAACTAAAAAAATATATAACATAGATATAGTGATTTTTGCTATTTTTAAAGCAAAAAAGTTACATATTGTGCCTTTAAACCATATTGTTGATGAAAATGATACAAGAAAAATAAGTGCTAGTTATTATTAATAATGAATCAATAATTTTGAAAAGAAACTAATCTAAAATTAATATTACTGTTTCAAATAACAGCATTGCTGTTTGAGCTGCATTGGGAAACTGAAGCGCTTTGTTAGCGGGTTAATTAACAAAATCTATTGAGATTCGAATGCACAAGTAAACATGAACTATATATATAAATATTTTATATATGTGTTGATATATTGTGTTGCTGAATGTATATTTAAACATAAAAATTTAAATCTGTTCGAATTTGGTTCAGATAAAATATTCCAGTACAAAACAAAGGCATTTCATCCATGTTTTCAAATAAAAGTGCATCAAAAGGCCCAGGTTGGCTCTGGACTCAACTAAGCGCAGCTGCCATGCAGAAAAATCCCGCTCTCTCACTACTTACTCAGTATAAAATACACTTTTGCTCCCAGCGAGACACCGGGTACAATATGAGTGAGTGATTTACAAGGCCACGGTTATATCAGTAAACAGCAGCAAGTGTTTAGAATATCTGACTCAACATGAGAGCTCGGGCAGATGCAGCAAGACAGTCTGACTGAGACGGCGCGAGAGGCTGTGCAGGAAGGCACTCTGCTGTGACTGACTGACACACGTTAGCACTGTATTTGTCCCCTGAGAACGGACTACTGTACAGAGACGGCAGCGTGCGGAAAAGGCCAAGGGATCTTCATCTCTCCTGCTTCAGCCTGTCAATATCATCACACCTGGCACTCTGTTCCATATCATTACTGCTCCTGCTCTCTTCCAAAACAGCTACCAGTCCCCTGGGAGAAGCAGTGACACAGCTGAGCCATAGCAGGAAACCAAATCTGCCGTCTTTACTAGTGCTGAAGCGTGAGGGAGAGAACCACTTAGAGCAGCTCTTCATGACAGGGAAAAACTCTCACAAAGAGAGCAGATGTGGTTGTATATTCTGGACAGCACTATACAAGCCCATGAAGAAAAGCAAATATAAATAGAATTACGACGTGTGCATTCAAGTGATTTTGGTCAGAATAAAATGGACGCACTGGACAATTTCATCCTTTTCTCTTTTTCACTTCCTGTCAAAGACAGAAAGCTTTTTAGTTCTAATAGAAAGCTCACCAAGGCGGCATTATTTGATGAAAAATAATATTACAACTTAAAATAGCCGTTTTCTATTTTTGTCCTATTATGCCCTTTTACGAAGTCTTGATTTTGTTTTTGGGTTGTACTAAAATATGTTTTCAAGCTTGATTATTAAAAAAAAAAAAAATTATTTTTCACATATTTTACATTATTACAGCACCTCTCTCCCCAGTCTGGCTCGAAAATGCCGATTTCGATGAAGCCCCTCATTCCGAAATGTGTGCTGTGTGATTGGTTAGCTGGCCCAGTGTGTTGTGATTGGCAGCGCTTAGCGTGTGCTCAGGAAGTGTATTGTATTTTATCATTCTTGTGATGATGGGATACAGGGAATTTGATCTGACTACTCAAACTAGTCACAGTGCCCTCCACTAATATTGGCACCCTTGGGAAATATGAGCAAAGGTGGCTGTGAAAATAAATCTGCATTGTTTATCCTTTTGATCTTTCATTCCAAAAATTCACAAAATTATAACCTTTAATTGAAGTAAAACAATTGGAAGTGGGGGGGGGGGGTTCATTATGAAATAAATGCTTTTCTCTAGTTCACGTTAGCCACAATTACTGGCACCTAATTATTGCAACGTCCTTTTGCCAAGATAACAGCTCTGAGTCTTCTCCTATAATGCCTGATGAGTTTGGAGAACACCTGACAAGAGATCAGAGACCATTCCTCCATACAGAATCTCTCCAGATCCTTCAGATTCCCAGATCCATGTTGGTGCTGCTTCTCTTCAGTTCACCCCACTCATTTTCTATAGGGTTCAGGTCAGGGACTGGGACGGTCATGGCAGAAGCTTGGTTTTGTGCTCAGTGACACATTTTTGTGTTGATTTCTAAGTTTGTTTTAGATCACTGTCCTGATGGAAGATCCAACCATGGCTTCATTATAAGATTTCTAGCAGAGGCCATCAGGTTTTGATTTTTATCTGTTGGTATTTGCTAGAATCCATGATGCCATGTATCTGAACAAGATGTCCAGGACCTCCAGCAAAAAAATAAGCCCACAACATTAAAGATCCAGCAGTACATTTAACCGTAGGCATGGGGTACTTTTTATCCCTGTTTGCACCAAACACATCTGGTGGGTTTGCTGCCAAATAGCTATTTTTTTACTTTCATTTGACCGGTGAATCCGGTCCCTTTTGAAGTTCCAGTCGTGTCTGACAACTGAATATGCTGGAGTTTTTTTTGGATGATCGAGGAGTATTTTTCTTTAAACACTCCCAAACAACATGTGGGGATGTAGGTGCTGTTTGATCTTTTTTTTAGGCTTTCTGACCCCAAAACTCAACTAATCTCTGCAATTCTCCATCTGTGATCCTTGGAGAGACTTTGGCCACTCAAACTTTCCTCCTTACCGTGCACGTCCTTTTAGATTTTTTAATTATTGCCCTGATGGTGGAAAAGGGATTTTCAATGCTTTAGCTATTTTCTTACAGCCACTTTCTATTTAGTGAAGCTCAATAATCTTTTGCTGCACATCAAATTCTTTGGTTTTACATATTAGGGCTTTTCACATTTGAAATAGTTAATCCTGGGTCATTCTAAAGCCAGGGTAAACGGAAACCTGGGTTATCTTGCTTCACATTTCACACTGCTCATACTATACCCGGGGTTAACAGTTAATCCTAGGTATTCAGAAACTGCTGTTTCACACTGCACATTCCTAAACCCCGGGTTAAAGTCCATATTTGCATATTTTCTGTGTCAGTGTTACTGACTGGACAAACGCAGCACAGGACCTGTTTACATAAAGGCTCTAGCATTCCGCTTATTTTCACATTACCTCACGTAAACCTCGCTCCAGACCAAGAAGATAACAGACAGTTTCAGTCCAGACAGTCCTCATATTACACACTGCTGACTGTAATATCAAGTTTTTTTTCTGAGAAAACTTTTCAAACTATACAAGGTAAGAATGAAACTGTCTCCTCTTCACTCCAAATGTTGCATTTTCCATCACCGTTTGACATTTTTCCTATCATACGCAGAAGCAACCGTTTATATACATCGCGCTGTGTTTCCGTGACTGCCCAAAGCGCGTGAATATAAGGAGCGCGATTGGTTGTTGGTTGCTAAGCATCTAGTTGTAGCATTCTAACACCACATCGTTTCACACTGTAACGGTTTGGCACTGCAATGCGGAGTTAAGATCTGGAGCAGGGTTTCATAACCCCAGGTAAAAAGCAGTGCTAACCCCGCATCTAAATTACTTTAACCCGGAGTTAAGCGCAGTGTGAAAAGCCCTATTGTGATGAATGATAAAGGGAATTTGGCCTTTGTATATTTATACTCCTGTGGAACAGGAAGTCATGGCTGGACAATTTCATGCTCCTAGTCACTCTGGTGTGCTAAAAAAAAGTAAATATGAATGGGAATATACTTCAGAGATATTTTACTCATAAGAATTTCAAGGGGAGCCAATAATTTTGGCCAACATGCATTGGAGTAAAACATTTATTTCATAATGCGAGTTTCCATCAACTTTCAATTGTTTTAATTCCATAAAAGGTTCGAATTTTGTGAATATTTTTAATGAAAGATCAAAAGGATAAACAATGCAGATTTATTTTCACAGCCACCTTTGCTAATATTTACCAAGGGTGCCAATATTGGATGAGGGCAATGTACATGCGTAACTTTCTGGCAAGTTTGATCGTTTTTATCAACACTATACAAAGTGCATTCAAACAATTCAAAATTACAGCTTATTATGACCAACAGCAATTAGCTACCGCCATAATGCTTTAATTCAGAAGTCCCCAACTCAGAGAACCGTAGCTTAAAGAAGTCGTAAATACATTCATTCCGAGTCCGACATGACTTGAAAGCACCATTAGTATCAGGGCTTAGTGTAAGCTGTGCAAAATGGCATTGTGCACCTGTCCAATTAAGGGCTTATGAGAGTAATCCAGATTCAATGTCATACCCGGTTCGTTTGGTTTGCCACGCCACGGCCTGCCTGTTGTTGATTTTGTACACCACCAGTTGCCATGGTAACTTTCCTGATGGGACCAAGTCTCTGTTGTTGGGCAGGCCGACCAATTGGTTGTTGCTGTTGCTGTGGCGGACCAGTGTTGGGACCGGCATCTGCCTACAGAATACAGAGCAGATACATTTTATAACCCATACAAAGAAAATCCCCAAAGGCACACAAAATTAACATGACAGTCCATCATGCTGAAGTCTGACTATCACAAATGTTCAAACTGCTTATATCAAAACCAATCATTTAATACAATTCCAAGCCTTAGAGTTTACAAAGTGTACACAATGTGGCAGAAGAATAACTGAATAAGCAAACAACATTATAAGCGACAAAACTGTTCCATGGTGTGATGCTTTCTGATTTTGGGATGATACTGTGATCAGTTTCAGAGGATAAGGTGAAGCTGAATTTATAAAACATCTTCCACAACAGTGATGACTGCATCTCTGAGCATTAATGCCATGGATGAGGGCAGAGGACCTGCCTGAGACTGCACAAACTGCCTCTGGCTCTTCCTCGAAATTCCCAGGAATTCTGTTTCCTCATCGCTAGGAAAACCTTTCAAAGTATGCTGGCAGTTTTAGGATGTTAAAGGCCTTGAAAATGGCCAGATTTAAAACTCTATTTCTAAATATGGGACTTGTGGACACGGTTTTAGATTTTTTGGGGAAAATTTCATTTTATTTTGAATTGATATGGTAAAATTAGACCTTTAGGATAAGTGCTGCTATTAAAATATATGTTCAATGAAAATATATGCAATTTAATACAAATTAATACATTTAGTGCTGTCAATTGGGGAAAAAAACGAATTAATCTAAAAAAATTCTGTAATTAATCGCACCTAAAATTTACGTTTTTTATATTTTTTATATTGCAATAATTTCACATTTAATATCCAAATTAATGTAGAAACAACAAAGACAGTAGCCTATATTTTAAATATTTGTTTAATGGCATCTTTCTTTGAAAGAAGGCCAGTATCACCGATATCAATACTGCTTGTATTGTATTGTCTCTATGAATTTTTCCCCCCTCAATTTTAGCCATTATAGCCATTCAGTATTACAGTATAATTAAAAGCTATCAATTTTAACATATATTAGGCTTTAAAAATATATATATAATTTTAATTTAAGTGAACTTAAAAAAATCTTCACATGAACCCATTATAATAAATGTCACATTTACCTGTGCCTTTCAATATACCAGGGCTCAATATTTTCTATTGGCCCAGTCAGACCAGTTCAGTTTTTTGCTTGCCCTGTCATAAAGCGCAAAAAGTTGTTTTTGACCCATGCAACCTTATAAACAACAGTACTTTAAGATTTGTAGTTTTCACTGCATAAATTATAGGCCTAAACTAAATAGGATATAGATTAATTCTTAATCCTTATTGAAGCTACAAATGTTATTCAGTCAAGAGCAGAGACTGATTTTCTCTTTTCTTTGATTATCCTTAATGACAGACAGCAGCAGGTTTATTAGGCTGCTGTCACTTTAAGCCCTGATGTGGGACGCGGATCTGATATCCCATTTTCTCACAATTCTTTACGTTTATTTAAGACTTCATTTAAATAATTTAAGACTATGCTTGCGAGGATACTCGACAAAACTGGCAATTTTGGCATAATTTTGTGTGTTTTTATCCATTCAAGCGCTGTCTGAAGCGGCTTTCTGTGCGCATGAGTCATGTGTGTATCACACAGACAGGAAATTCACAGACAAGCACCAGCACTGCGCTTTGCGTTCCAAAGTTCAAGTTTGGTGAACTTTTAGGCGTGACGTGCACCCTTGCAGCGTCTATTTTGTAAACATGAATTCAACATATAACAAATAGTACTACACTCAAAATGTAAAAAAATATACAATCTACTCGACTTTACTGCAAAAATATCGTTCTTTTACTTCTGCCAAGAGGTCACGCTGTGACACATCGATCTTTTACTGGTCAAACATCTTCACTTGGTGCAAATTCGCAGCTCAGAGTTCACCAAATTTGAACTTTAGAATGCAGAGAAATGCGGAACTTTTCACATGAGCTTGCGTTTGCGGTCTGACGCATTTGCATGCATATGAACGGAAGTCAATGAAACAAAAATAGGCAGTGGGCCAAGTCCGTCTATCTCGTTTAGTTTTTGATTTGACAGTTACCCAGCAGCTGTCTGGCTCATTTTTTTTTATTTGTCTGTATGAATAATTCACAAAAAGATTACCGATTGTTTCCAACGCCAATTGTTGCACATTAAAGTATAAAAATAGATTTAATTTCGCTAGCTGATCACAAACGTTGGCCGGAGTGAGATCCAATCAACGCTTGTGTTGTTATCTTGTTGAATTGATTTGGCCAATCACGTTATTCGTTGAACCGGCGTCGCGTCAGTATGAAGCAAAATCCATGAGTCTACAACCCAACCTGGAGAGACCGGTGTGTCTCGACAAGACAACGTCAAGGTAAGATTTGTTTTACAATGATTATACACCCCTATATCTTAATGCTTTTCATATAAGTTGTATTTAAGACTGCAAGCTATAGTTCGCCGTGAATATATGCGTTGTCGTTGATGAGAACAGTAACGTTAGCCACGAAAGAATGTTGGTAGTGGAGCAGTAAAGCTAGGTCTAACGGTATGTTGCTTAGGCTAATCCAAAATAATCATTCGGTACATACACAATGAACTAAGCAAAGAGTATTCAAATACGGGATAATTACGGGAAAATATTTAAACGGGAAGACAGCAGAAGTCTGACTAAGGGAGAATCACGGGGTAAACGGGAGGGTATGTCCAGGTTGATAACAGCAAGCTACCTAGGCTATAAGTAAGCTAGACTAATTATCAGCTAAAAAGAGTGCAAACAAAAACAAAGAAATGATTTCAAATCAACTTTATAGTGGTAGTCATGGAGTTATTTAAGCCAATTATGGTTGATTGTCACGATTGATAGTGGTTGGGCTTCACCTACATAACAGAACAGGTATAAGATGGAATATGGTGGAAAAATATTTTAGTTAAAGATGGCTGTTTTTGAGCTATTTAACAAAATTATTTGTGGTCAGAACTGCAGTAGTCTTGTCAAGCTCGTTTAAGATGGTTAGCATCTTAATACAAATGTCAAGATGAAAAATGTGATTTAAAATTATCTAGTAATGCGCGCTTTCTGTGTTTATTTATCTGAATAAAATTCAGTTGTTTATCTAACACACAGACACGGACAGGACAACATCATATCTCTCCACACCCCAATGACTACAGAGGTGATCGTTGACAATCAGCACATCAACAGCACCATGATGGAGCAGGTCAAGATCACGGAAGTTGCTTAGTATCCACATCACAGATGACTCATCTTGATCTATCGACACCACCAACAGAACCTGGCCAAGAAAGTCCAAAAACCTCTGCACTTCCTCCCACAGTTGAGGAAGGCTCATCTCCCAAAAATCCATCCTCTTAACTTTCTATAGGGGAATCATAGAAAGCCTCTTCCTTCCACCCCCACCCTCCAATAACCTAAGGGCAGCTGATTGACTCTTGCACAAATACACTGGTAGTTTACACTACGATGCTGCTACATGGGTTTATTTTTAAATTTGCTATGAACATTTGACCCCACTTACACACAAATTGCACTGCCTTTTGCTACTTGTCATGTCATCCACTTACACAATAATACTATATTAATTAGGGATGAGTCACGATTTTCGAATATTCGATTAGCTGATTTTATTATAGAATAGGATGTGCGGGATGATTGTCTTTAAAAAATCCCCATGTTTTAGTTGTTTAGTTGCAATCCTAAATTCACATAAATTTTTTATACATTTAATAAATATATTCTTAATATTTGTTGTTTTTGTTTCTATGTTTGAGCTTATATATCTCAATATTAATAACAGTCTGGTTAATTTTGAGTCTTGAAATGTAAACTCTCAAGGGTTGGATTTCTAAATATATGTTGGTTATGTGTCTATTCAGAATGACTTCTGAGCAGCAACCTTTTTATTTTGGGTATGTCATGTATGCAGCACTTGCCAAAATTGGGGCTGACTAGTAAGGGGTTAAACGTATATAAATGAAACGTATGTTTAAGTTTTTAACTTATATTTAAGCTTCACACCGCTCCGCTTTACTCACATGCTCTCATTTCATTAATAAAAATAATTTAGTAGCCTATCCTTGCCTTGTTTTTGAATGAATAAATCAAATAGTGTAAAATACATTTCAGAGAAAGTTTTTCTCAATCTTTTCCACTGGCCAAATAGTATTTTTAATTGATTTATATTTTTAATGGAAACAGATAGACCTTGTTGTGCATTATTTGCACGAAACCATTTTCTCAGACAATCTGCTATTATCATGATAAGCAATTAGTTAAAACATTAAAACACAGCATGCCAGAGGAAAAGTGTTCAAAAGCATTGCATCCACAACAAATATTTATATTTATTGAATATAAAAATGTTGTAACTTCTCAGTAATGATTTCATGTAGTTAAAGTGTTTAACACCATAATGAGAATGGCATATTTAATCTAAATGTTTATATCAGAAGTAAAACATATAGTTTAAATCATTTATTTATTTAAACTGTTATTGTGAACATGCACTGTATTTATGATTAGGACTCATAATAAAGATTTGCGGTTTTACTTCATCTGCCGTTAGATAAGCTATGCGTCAGTTTCACTATGTGGCCCAGCTTCCTGGTTACTTTGCCTCTGCTGTAGAATCTGTTCATTATTTACATTGGTTGTCAAGGAAATGGGAGGTTTTCTAACGTTATGATTAGCACTCCTGCTTCTTTGCCGGTTTAAAAAAGTAAGAGTTTGTAAGGACATTTTGCGTCAAATGTGCATACAACAAAGTTGGAAACAATATCTGTAGTACTTATACGATTTTATTACATGACCTCAGCAAAAAAAAACTTACACAGCTGTGAGGTAAGTATTAAATTCGTAATTTCGAGGTCCGGCCCACCGCCTAAAAGTGTAGCGTGACTGACTGCCCCTTTAAAGTGAAAAAATTAATCGCATGAGTTAACTCGTTAATTTTGACAGCACTAATATATTTTCATAAGAATACGTTTACCTTTCAGATGAACCTTATTTACTGGGATTGTGCTTTGTCTGTCATCGTATATTTAATTGTTCGACTAAAGGCCAATTCACACTGCATAGACAGACACTGACCAACACAGACAATCACCAGATTACAGCACGTCACTTGTCAGACATTCCACGACCCGACAAACGCTGATTCAACATGTTCAACTGACGAAAACAAACACCAACCAATGCCAACAGATGCCGACAGGGGGAACACACTGATCCGATAAAACCAGACGAAGTTTACCGGGGGTGGGGGGATGGATTGGAATTGGGCTTCTTGCCCCAGGTAGGGGGCATCTTACCCCAGTGGCCTCTTTGAATAATTTTACATTTTCCACTATGACAACTAAATTAACAAATGTTTTTTTATTTTTTTATTCTAACCTAAAAAAAACAACAACAAAAAAAAAAAAAATACTATGGAATTCAATGGGGTCCATTAACTGGTTACAAATATTCTTCAAAATATCTTCCTTTGTGTTCAGCAAAAGAAAAAAATTCATACATGTTTGAAACAACTTGAGGGTGAGTAAATGATGACAGAATTTAAATTTTTAAGTGAACTATTCCTTTAAAGGTAGGGTAGGCAATGTTTTTCATAAACACTTTATTATACTGGTTGAAACTCTCTTCACATCCTGTACATGCGCTGTACCCGATAGCAATGCCAGTGATGTCCCTAAATGTAATATTGTCCACTACAAAGAGAAATAAACATCAGCATGTATTCCTTATCCGAAAGCAAGACCGCTTATATTCAGGCTGGTAAAACATTAGTATGCTCCCTATAGACACATTGCTTCAGTCTACAACAAAGACATAATTGCTACCCATGCTATGCTCATCCTTTTCTTCCCATCTGTCTTTTTCTAAAATATGTGCATTATCTCTATTCTGTCTGTCTCCATCTGAGGGAGTTAATGGATTAATCTAACTCAATACAAAATCCACATATTCAGATTACATCTATCAGATGCTCCGCTGCTATGCACCGGGGCGGGGTGACGGCACTTGACAAGCACCTCCCCCTCCCCCACCCACCCCGTCACCTCCATCCCCCATGCTGCTTTTGTAAGGCGCAGGCTTTGTATTCTTCCAGATGAAAATTTAATTTGCTCTTATCTGTACGGTTAAGCTGGGAAAAATACAAATCCGCCCAAACCGCCATCTCTCTTTCTCCCGGACTCTCGCAGGTATTATTACACAGATATCAACATAGACGAGGAAGATTAATTGCAGATGTCCCCGGACTGACACCTATTCTAACACACTTCAATGATGAGGTGATGGATGGATAAAGCAAGAGGCCAGACGAGATAGATGAAGAGAGTAACACCAGCGAGCACAAGTTAGAAGGGAGAACAAGAAAGAGAGATAACATTGTCAGGCAGCCGAGGTTGACAGCAGGAGAAGAGAAGCACCTAGAGGATCAGCTTCTCTCAGTCTGACACCCCTCCCCTTTTTTCCTCTTTGTCAGTCAGAGTCACGGCATTTCAGATAGCTGTGTGTAGCTTTCTATTAACTAAGTTGACACACAGTTATCTTCATCCACAGAGATCCAGCACTCAAAGGAGACATTTAGCTTTGCTTCAGGCAGGAGACTGGAAAAGGATGTTTTCTCTTCATTCAACACAGCAAATAATCTCTTAGAGCCCATAAATCATTCTTGGGTCCTCCTTTTCTTGGTTGAGATGCATTAAATGTCCTGTCAGATTTGTACATAACCACCTCAAACTCTAGTCTTAATGTAAAAGGGTAGCTGAAACCTCGACATAAACTTCCATTAGGTCTTTCTCGACTTGGTTTATAAAATAGCACCTTGACTTAAAGAAGACACAAACCTTTTGAATGTCTGGATCGGTTGTCACTCAAAGTAAAGGCGCAAATGCCAAGCGACTCATTTTAATGACGCTAGGATGGTGCCATTTATGGGCTTAAAAGGTAAAAGTGTTCTATCAATTAAGTGTGGTGTCACAAAACACAGCATGGAGACCACCTTCGGTATTGATTCTGTCAAAAAGAGAAATTAATTTTGTACTTTAAACAGTTTTTGGCTCTAAAAACTTTAGTGGTCAAAAAAGTAGACTCCTTGACTTTTGGAATAATTGGAAATCCTCCTTGCCTTTGAGACGAGTTCTTTGATTTATTCTATCAAGAGCTCTGGTTTACTATTTCAAGAAAATCAGCAAAGGGCAAAGATAAAAAAAAAAAAGAAAGAAAATCTGTGGCATATAAACTTTAAAGATCACATCTAGCGTTTAAACGGGTAACAAATTTACTCACCTCTCCCAGAAGCTTAACTAGTCGCACTTTCTGTGGAACCTGTGGTGATTCTATGCTGTTCATTCTTTGCATCACTGTTCTCTTTCCGCCGAGCTGAGGCTGACCCAGGCCATGCCCTTCTAATGGGCTGGTCTGAACAGCACCCGGTCTTTGAGTGTTTTGTGGGGTCGTGGTCCTCTTCTGCTGTGCTTGCCATTGGCCCTGCTGGTTGGCATCAGGACCAGGGTTCTGTTGCTTCTGTGGTGCAGACCAGCCAGGAGCCTGTGCCTGAGGTTTAGTGTTCTGCAGACGAGCCTTCACAATCGGACGAGGGGAATTAAGACCTGACGAAGGGTTCTGGGGGGATCCGTTGGAGATCAGTGAAGGGACCGGCTGCGGGGGTTGGGCTGCAGGGGTCTGTGTGGGGTTCTGCGTTTGTGGGGTCTGGTTTGGGTTCTGGCCGCTGATTCGTTCCATCAGTTGTCTTTTGCGCTCACCAGCCTGCATCTGCCTGCGCTGCTCTTTGCGCTTGAGGATCTCTTCTCGCAGACGCTTCTGTTCCTCAATCTTCAGTCTGTACTGACGCGTCTCCTCATCTTCATCTGGGTCCTAAGCAAAGACAAATATAAATTCAGGATAAGCAAAACAAGTTTTTCTTTTGGTTTGATTAAATTCAATTGTAAATTCAAGCTACAGCTTCATTTCTCTGTCAAAGTATACACAATACATAATCGAAAATATGAAGGCTTAAATAAAGGTCTATAAAGGTCTTAAATAAACATCTATACATGCTGGACAAAGTTGAGCTACAATTGACCCTTCGCAGGGAGTTTGATTGACAGGCGATCTGACCAATCATAATCCACCATGTGATAAAGCAGTCAGGAGAGTTAGTAGATTAACGTTGGAGGATTTGAACTTGAAAAACGGTGTACTGAAATCTTTCCGCAGTTAAAACAACATTCCTTCTTACGTTCATTCGTGTTTATTTGATGCTATAAATTAACTAGAAGGAAGAGATGATCGGTTCACGAGCAGCTTTAACTGAGGCTCTACAGCGATCTGTCAGACACATTAAAGAGCCACAAAACGGTATTTATTGTTTAAATTTCTTTAAAAATAATGACCAAATTTGAAAGGTGTGACATTGTTTCATAACAAAAGTAACCTGGTCTGGTCTGTCCTGTCAGCGCGTTGTCAGTGTCCTCTCTGCTCTGCGATGTATTTTTCACTGCGTGAGAACATGGTGTGGCGTGAGAGCACCGTGGCTTGTCGGACATAGCAACAGTAACTAAAGGGGGCGGGTCTTTGCAAACGGTCAATTGCATTATCTAGATCTATTAGCCTGCCTTTAAGAAAATGGACTGGTATGAATTTAGTCAGATTAAAGTGACTGAAAAGACTGCATTACTTTAGTTTGGCTAAATTCCATGTGCCATTTTCATTGCAAAATTCAGGTTATAATAAAATAAAAAAAACTACAAACTACTAAAGATGTTTAAAACAAAAAATACTACAATTTTGAATTATAGTTAAAAACAAAGCTTTTAAAGAAAGTATCGGTATAAGAACAGTCACGATAAGGAGAGCCGATTAGCTACAACAGTAATAGGACTATGCTACACATAAACTAAATAATGAGGTTACTGCAGTACAAAAATGCTGTTCAAATTGAAAGTCTCCAGCATTTAAAATAGCTCCCATTGCAAAAGTCTATGGGTGGAAAACATACTGAATGTTAACCCCTCCCAAATGTATATAGTCCTCCTATGCAGTATTACCTCTGGAGTGGTGCTTGACTGTGCAGCTGGACACTCTGTCTTCATCCCAGGCACACTGGGCTGCTGCGGTGCTCTGGCAGAGCCCTGTCCTAGTGCCACAGGTCCTCCCCTCCCTGCTGGTCCAGAACGAGCAGCCTGCCCTTGCCTAACATTTTGTGTAACTGGCTTTGCTTGCCCACTAGGCACTGACGGGCGGTTATTATTGTTGCTAGATGCGATGGGCAGCTCACGAAGGTTGCTGTTGCGTTGAGGAGGAATCTGCTGCAGTGGAGGAGGCGGCGTCTGAAGAAGATGAGGAGGACAGATAAATGTGTTGACATTCATAAGAAGTATTGCCAAGACTGAAAATCACTAGAATCAGTTTTCCATCAAAACCTGACTTGACCAAATAAAATATATATTAATAATACGGGTTGCACAGACTAGTCGACTTTAATGCTCTACCATGATGCTTTAAGCTTGACGTCGACTAGTCACTGACCATGGCCAATAGAGGGTGCAACAGGGTAAGAAACCCTTGAAGTCCACTTTTACGCTCTGTTTCCAATAGTTAAAATGAGAAATAAATGCATACTTCGAGAGCGCTCCACAAAATATGTTTGATTATACCATCTGGTTGCTCAAAATTGATCGAGTGAACGCACGTTTTAAACAGATTGTTGTACATGTAAGTTAATGTGCTCATGCATTTTAAATCTCACACACACACATACAGACAGTATCTCGCACATCACGTGCAGATCCGCGCGCACACAAAAACATTCAGTAGTGCAGAAATGTTTTGTCAACACTTCTGTGATTTATCAATAAAATAGCTTAGAAACTGAAAAGTTCTAGCATATTTTTCAAACTAAAACCCACAGCTTCTCTGTTAGTAGAGAAACGCTGCCAGGTAGAATTAATTCACAGGCAACCCCTCTCTCACTAATGCATTCATATAAATGTAATCATTACTCTGCTACTATATCTGTATCTGATTTAGAACAAGCAGAAATCTGTGTGAAATATAACGACCCAAAGACAAAAGAACTGAAAAAAATAAGCTGTTATGTAGGAGAAATAGCCTTGTGGGCAGTGCTGCGTTATATACCACAGCTGTGCACAAGGCAACTTACGTTCAAGTCACAGCTCGAGGTTCAGGCTTATTTGTTCATTAAAGACGTCACCAGTGACTAGTCGACGTTGAAGTCGTTCAACTCCTAATTTATAATCAATATTGCTCTTGACTTCTTGCTTACTGCAACAAATACAGATTTGAAAGGCTTACCATTCTGGGCCTGGCGTGATTGTTTCGTTGCTGGTTGCCCTGTGGTCGGGACTGCATCTGTCTATGGCTACTTTGAATCGACTGGCGGAAATGGGGCTGGGAGAGGTGCACCATGGGATGGTGATCCCTTGGGTGGTGTTGGTGGTGCTGTTGGTGTTGGGGTGGAGGCTGGGAGTGAGGCAGGCCCTGTGGGGGCAAGTCCTGTCTATGTTGCTGGTGCTGCTGCTGGTGCAAAGGCTGATGGGATAGTGAAGGATCATGGTGAAGGGGCTGCTGCAATAGACCCTGAATACCATAAAAACAAGAACACAGCCAAAGTGAGACCTATGATCAAATGTGCATAAAACAGGCTGCTAAAGATGTGATCAGCTAAAGACAAAATAGAAGGAACTGGGGCAACTGGCAAGTAACACCACTTCAACGCCGAATTTTACTCGCATGTGGCGCTTTGAAACATGCCAAGGGTGTCCCGCAGATGGCGCCGCGAACTTGTGCAACGCTGTCAGAAACAATCCGTGCATGAAATAAATGCATTTGAAAACAACATTTTGCAATTTTTTATGTAATTGTTTAAGGCCATTTCGTGATTTCAATCATCATACACAGAGTACTCAGAAATTCAGCATAGTATAATATTTAAGTAGTTTACCAAACAAATAATTTGGTGTTCCTTGTCACTATTGGCTGAACTGACAGGTAAAACCAGTTAATATTTCAAGCAAAGAAAAATAACACCAATTTGTGTTTATGAGAATCAAGAAACTATTTTCATGAAAGAGAGATAGACATCTGATGTGTAACAACTAACCCAGTGACCTTAAATAACCATGAACTGACAAACAGGTCTAACACAAGAGGGCAGTCTTGTCTGCTGCTTGGATTGAAGACAGCAGCTTCTCCTTGCTCAGTCGACCACTACACAACACCTACATTTCAAAGTAACATCTATGTATACATTTGAAACTTGTTTTGAACCAAACTAAAACACCTTAGGTATGACTCTGTGCCATGTACAACACCATTCAAAAGTTTGGGGTCAGTAAGATTTTTTTCAACAGAAATGAATACTTATTCAGTACGGATGCATTACATTAATGTGACATTAAAGATATTTAAAATCTAACAAAATATTTCCAATTTTAAATAAATGCTGTTATTTTAATCTTTATATTATACTATAAGAATACTGAAAAAATAGAATAAATACATAATTATAAATATTAAGCAGCACATATGTTGATAGAATTGATAACATTAAGAATTTTTTCTTGAGCATCAAATCAGCATATTAGAACGATTACTGAAGGATCATGTGACACTAAAGACTGCAGTAATGATGCTGAAAATTCAGCTTTGCCATCACAGGAATAAATCATACTTTTTTCTATTTAAATATATTTTACAGTTGTTTTAAACTGTAATATTATTATACAATATTACTGTTTTACTGTATTTTTTATCAAATAAATGCACCCTTGGTGGGCAAAATCGGGATTCATGCGACTTTTACCTCGCTCTAGAGCAACATTTGTCACAATTCTGTGCTCGTGGGAGTCATTTCAAAGATTTTACATACCCGACATTATCAAGACAGTTGCGAAAGGTAGTCAGTGAAGGACAGTGATGTGTCAGAGCTCACAAGTATTACAGTGACAGCTCTATATATACACAAGAAAAACACCAGGGCACATATCATAAATGTTTAAAAACCGCTCTTTTTTGCATCCTCCTCTTTGTTTTATATATTGCCTGTGCTTAAATTTGCTGGGTTCGGTGGCAAATCACACTATAAATAAACGCATAAATCACTTCAATGTTCTCCGTTTTTACTTCCGTATGACAGTGTGCGTGACATTTTTATCGTTCTTTTGCGCATCTGGGTCAGTTCAGGACCATGATCTGTTCGCACTGGAGTCTGATATTGGCCACATTTATGTCAGTGTGAACAGCTTTACCAAATAATCGGATCTGAGCAATAAATCTGGACTACTAAGGCTCACAGTGTGAATGTAGAGACTTCTTTCTAAAACACAAAATCTTGACACCCTCAAACTATTGAATTGTAGTGTACAGCTGAAATATTTCCTGAATTAAATTACAGGACTGAGACATTACCACATCATCAAATTTGTGAACACAGATAAAAAAAGTAAAACAAATAACACTCAGAATAATATTTTTCATGCTAGTTCCATGCCATGCTGTAAATTAACATGAAATATAATGTTCATCATGCTAAGGCCATGCAGATTTCTGGTAAACCAACTTACTCTCTGGCGTACCTGCATACCAAACAGCATGTGCTGGGGGCTAAAAGGGGGTCCCTGCTGCTGGGGCGAGAAGGGCTGTCTGTGACCCACAAAGGCACGGGGGCCATGGGGTCCTGGAGGGCCTGCATGATGCGGGGCCAGACCCGGCCGAAGGGGTTCTCTCTGGAAAGCACCTTCTCCCTGAGGCCCTTGGTTCTGCCCGAGCCCCAGAGGACCAAATCCAGGACCTCCGAGTCCCCCTTGAGGGGGGAAAGATGGAGGGCCTTGCCCCGAAATCGGAAGAACACTGTTATTCATGAGGGGGGCAGGGCCTGGCTGGTCAAACATGTGCTGGCCTGAAAAACGTGGTTCTAGAAATAAGAAAAGAAAGGAAGAAAAATAATGTGAACAAGAAGCCAAAAACCAGCAGGATCAATTCTGACATTGTTACGCTTCAAAACAGATATATACAAGAAAATGCAGGTACAGTCTATGCAGGCAACTAGTGTGACCACCTTTATTTGACCTTACCACCAGAGAAGAAGTGCTCTTGATCTTGGTGATGTGGTGGTGGTCCTCTCCATTGCTCCTGGGAGGGTAGAGGCCGCTGAGGTGGGCCAAAATTCCCTTGGAGATGCTGCTGAAAATCAGGAGGAGCCTGGAGGAGGACAGAAAACGGCAAAAATGAAAACATGACTATTCCAGCAAATATCATTACTGTTGACATGAGTTTCAAAGCCAAAAAGCTTCTTATTTGTGTTCCTTATCATCTTTTTAAATTTAGCTCTTCATATTAAGATCATAAACATCAGCTTATACCACTGAGAAATCTTTCAGGTAGAAAGAAAGCGTTTTGCATACACCCTTGAATTACAAATCTTTATCCGTTCTCAGTGCTTACCTAACCCATTGCTCATAAAACTCAAAATCCCCTCTCTACCTTTCCAGAGGAAAGAAAGATAACGATCCTTACTAATCCTGGAGTTGAATGTGAATCCCCTCTCCTTTATTCTTTGAAAATATCCTTAGCTCTTGAGAAATTAGCCTTCATTCAAAGGGGCCACACTCCAGCAAATTGTGATGCTTTGCACCTCTTTACTCATTATAAATGACTTAAGATGCAATCAAACTTTTAATCCACGTTTCCAGCTCTGATCTTCAGTCGGCCAGTGAGTGTCACCAAGGCCAGCCAAGTTGCTTAACAGAAAGTCAATCAGGCAGCTTAGCTAAGCAATGGCCAGGAGGGAGCGAGAGAGAATCACATTGTTATTGTGGACTTCATTGCTCTATTCAAAAGGTCAGCTCCTGTAACACAATGGGAGCTTAAGTACATTCACAATACCTTTGCAAGTTTGCATTCGTTTGATAAAAGGAGCATGTCCTTTCTGGGGGCTAATCTTTCGTAAATACCCATGGATCTGTTCAATATGTAACCAGTTATGATCTGCCTGTGAGATAGAGAGGGAGTGGGAAAGACAAATGCCAAACACGGGCTACTGCCATTTTGGAGACAAGCCTCTTGTGTCTTAAAATACACCCGGCACATTCTTCATTTCTGCTGCTCAGTGTTCAGGTATCTGACCAATTATCAAAGTTTTTTTTTTATATATATATATATATATATATATATATATATATATATATATATATATATCTGGTACTATTTTATGACATACTAAAAGCAATTTATCCATTAAACTACAATAAATCTTACTAACAAAAGAAAATCAAACTTTAAACTTGTATTAACTTGTAAAATTAAGACAGGCTATGGGCTTACTAAACAGTTTTATAATTTTTCTGTTATGAACAGCATCAAACATAAAATACAATATAAATATGTAGCATGGAGATTAATATTCAAAAACTCTGCAGTAGTAAATATTCATAGAGAAATTGTGGATCAGCCTATTGTAAGATGAGATGTGATCGTATGCTAATGTATGATAATTAAGTGCCTAGAGGGCTAATGGACGCTGCTCCCTGCAAAATGCCATTGGCATTTTAAATGGTGTCCTGTCTGTACCAGACTGGCAATGGGAGACAGACAGCTGGAAATGTGTCATGAATGTGTGTGTGGAACTTTTCCTATTCAGCAAGATTAGGGACAACCAACCATTTCAAGTGTCCACAGTGTCCCCAAACTAGGGATTGCAGTACATGAATAGTTGACAAATAACATGGACATCAACTTTAACTTTCCTTTTCACCATCAGGAATTTAGGTTCAAATTTTTATGAATTTGAAGGTGTATTGTAGGTGATGTGACTGAGCATTATATGCTTTTTGCAGTTAAATGGTCCAGTGGTGTAATATACATTTTTAAATAATCCATGTAGTCTGGATTGAGGTCATAAAAAACATTTTATAAGAATTATATAAAAAATAGAAAAACGTTTAAAACAGTTTTAGATAAAACTTTAGCATGTAACACTGCACAGGGTTCCTGTAACAGCCATTTGTCAAAGTGAAACACTGAATTATGCATCCTTTTGACAGCAACAGTAAAAGGGAAAACCAAAGTATTTATATCAGTGAGGACAGAGAAGAGAACTGGGGAGATTTGGGGGGGGGTGTGAGATGGTCTCCTCAGCAGTAATCACTTTAGCCACAGCACGGGCAGCTGCCTGATGGTTCCTCTACATCCTTACAGGCAGTAAAGGGCTTTTACATCTGTTCTGAGTTTTCACGGTCTCCATTTCGATTTCAACTGGCAGATCTTTCCCACATATGAGAACGTTTTTCGAAACATGCCTTCCACACAGCAAGACAAATGTTGGTTTCGTTGACTACGGGCCAGTCAAATTCAGAAAATACCATGATGTTGACCGTAACATACTGCAGTTATATGCAGAGCAAAACCACTTAATTCTAACTCAAAGAAATGTGAGGTAACTTACCGGGAGTCTCTGTTGCGTGATGTTAGGCCTCGGTTGGTTCTGCACAGGAGGCATTGAGGGAACTGAGATTAAAATGGAAATAGAAAAAGCATGAGTCAGACAGACAGAAAAAGGGTTGCAGAACGAGAGAGTGGGGCGGCGTAACACGGACACCATAAAAGTCTCTTCTTGCCACAAGTCTAAACCATGGTTTGTCACAGCTGGTCACAGAGAGAGGGCTGTTCTGCTGATTAAACTGTGCATCTCTCTCTCGCGCAGACTGGGCCACCTAATGAGATAAACTGACACTCAAAAGGAGTAATTTCACCTCCGCAGATGTGTGCATTTCAGAAAGATGGTTTAATGCTGATGGGCTGCCTACAGAGTGAAGGCCATACCAAAGGGGGGGGGGACTCTTTAAAGGACCTGAGTGAAAATGTGAGTAAGCATCAGCCAAAAGTGAAAAGCCTAAAAATATACATGGAATAGGCACTTTAAGAGGTCAAACACATATTACAGCCAGGGTTTCCGTTGTCCGGTAATTACCGGACATTGGCCGAAAAAAAGAAAGAAATGCCTGACAAAATTAAATCTCTCCGGTCAAATTGTCCGATTAAAATTGCCTAATAATCCCGCCCCCCAACACAATCTGAATTTGAGAATAAGCCTAAAATGTATAAAGCAAAAATACACCGACCTTTAGCTATGTTATAAAGGAACAGGCTCTACCGTTTGAAAGTTATTAAACATTATTACATGGCTTGGTTGAATTCCAATGTGGAATGCGGCCTGTTATTTCTTGATAACAGACCGCTGCGAAGCACTAGCGGCGCCAGGATTTTGATTGTAGGTGGGCCTCCAGAAAACTGGATGGGCCAGTTAAAATAAGCCAAAAAACAAAAAAAAACAAAAAAACAAAATGGGTTCCCCTTCATCTCCGTTTCAGCGCTTTTCTGGGCACTGAGGACATCGACTCAGTAGCCTACCTGAATTTAATGCGTAATTAGCATAGGTAAAAAAAAAAAAAAACTTAAATAGGATTTTTTTTGTTGCTTTTTTAATACAATTACAATTTCATTTAATGTATTGTTTAATAAAATTATAGGCCTATTATTTTTAGTTTATTAACAGCAACAACAGCTGTAAAGATGAAGTTGACGATCGCCATCTCCGTAGTGAACGCGCCTATAGAGAGAAATGCACATCATGGATTAGGCCTACATAATCAGAGAGTAGCCTATTTCTTTTCGTTTTAAATTGTTAAAAAGACATTTCAAGCTTTCTTAAGATATATTTCATGTCTGTGAGGCCTACGCTGAGTTTCGTTAAATTAGGATGAGATGCGCTCCAGTTCACGAGCAATGCAAGTAACCGCGCGGGCGCCTCCATGATTAGGCCTATCGTCTGCTATATTTCTTCTTATTTATTAAATCAAGGCAATTGGTTGATAAAACAATTATTAAAATTAAGATACAATTTATACAAAACGAAATTCACTTCAAAAAAGGCTTTCTACAAAACCAAACTTAATTAAGTGGTCAAAATCATGTCTGACCCACGCCATGTCTCTCGATATATTGCGCATCCTATTTTACTCGTGCGGTTCACTTTTCATAATCAACATAGATGAAAAAATAACATTATAATATTTGAACAAATATTAAACTAAATGAGCTTATTTAATGGCTACAACACGTATAGTACACCTAGACTCTCTCTTTGTACAAATTGCTGCACATTCATTTTATTCTGAATTTTGCACACATAAGTTGAAAGGCATTTGTTTGTGCATGCATAGCAAAACATATCTGCAACATTTATCAAGTTCACTGATAATTATGCGTGCATTTATTAATTATTATCTTAATGAATAATGAAACAAGGACGAAGCATATAAACTGCATTGTTTGTTTAGAATGGAATGGATCGCAAATAGATCCGAATGAAGAAACGTACAAAACCATAGTAGAAAATGGGTCTCGAGTGTTCCTGCAGAGAGGGGGTTCTCGCTGCAGAATCGGATCAAGACGAAGCAGCGAAGTCGCCTTGCGGAAAACAAGGTTACGCGGCTTATGCGCATTGCAAGTTGTGGAGAGACATTGGGAAGTTCGCTTGAGTAAAAACAATAGGCTTCAGATATTTTATGTGGGGAAGGGGGATTGGTTTGTTAAACTATGAATGTGAAACCATAGTAAAAACAATTGGTGTTGATTGACGCCAATCGGACGTTCATGTTTTTTTCCATCTATTTGAAAGTTAGGCTAATAAACATGTTGCATTCTATACGGCCTGATTATGTCATTTTTTAAGTTACATAGCATGCCTCTAGTTTTCCTCAACTTGACTAATTAAGAGGCGATATTTGACCGGCATATCATCAAAATGTCCGGAAAACGAAACCTCTGCCGGTCACTTTGCACCATTTTTTTCTAGCGGAAACTCTGATTACAGCAGATGCTCAAACAGCTTCTATCGACCCAAATATATGAATATCAGGTCGCTGGTTTTGTCTCTGGGGCCATACCTTGCACAGGTGAGGATGAGGGTCCTCTGAAGTGAGGGTTAATGTGAATGTTCTTGGGGTGGTGCTGTTGATGCTGCTGGTGTTGGTTGGGATGTGTGTGCGAGTGCCGTGGTGGTGAGTTCAACAAGCGCAGTCCATGCGTGTCGTGTTGTGTTCTGGGCCCCGGGGAACGGTGGGCCAGGTGTGGCATCAACAGCTGCAGCGGCTGCTGAGGGATCGGGGTGCCTGGATCTGGGAATAGCCCAGGACCTCCAGCGCCTCTCGCACCAGGCAGACGCGACTGATGGTGGTGATGCTGGAGCGGAGGAGTCATTCTGAGCTGCTGCTTTAGAGAGAGAGAGAGAGAGAGTGAAAACAAAAAGATCATCAATCAATAGCGTAAGCCTTCTCTCTTCCACCCCCCAAAAATCATTATCTTGTAGTGTTGTGACCTTGAATCAAGTAATCAATCATAAGAGCCATGTGACTGCGACTGAATCTAAATTAAATAAGGAGTTTACGAGAAATACAAAATGCTAAAGTACTCTCTCACAAAACATGCACTGTGTCTGTGTCCTAACATATTTCATATGATGAGTGAAAAACTGACTCCCCAAACTAGATACATATTACAGTCTATTTCAGAAAGCCTTGCACATGTAAGCACACTATATTTATTAACTCATCATCAGATGAAGACAACTTGTACTTTATATGACAACTCATAGACAGAAGTGGACTCGATTAAATCATTACAACAGTGCACTATATAGCACTGTCTGAAGCATAACGTAAAATAACATATCAATGTCGAGGAATGACAAGTTGTGTCAAAAGCCTGAAAAGGCTTTCCTTCTCCATAAAAGAAAATCAGCTTTAAAAAAGAAAGAAAAAGGTGCAGCACGAACGTTCGAACGAACAGCTCAAGCGCAAAGGGATTACATCCTCGACAGATATTTAATAATAAAATAAGCGCAGGAAGCTAAATCCTTCAGCAAAGTACAAATTTAATTTGGTGTAATGCTTCCTCAATGGACTCCCGCCAAGTTATTTGCCATAATCCATATATCAACATGGATAAGAGGAGGAGTGAGAACAGTGATAATTGACTTTTACTCAAAAGCAAACTGACTCCAGTCCACAAGGATGAGACATGACAAGTCAAACCATCATCTAAAACTGATTCAAAATCTTCAATAGTCTCAAAAGGATCAATCCCATTGCCTGACCATTCAAGTTAAAATATGTGTTTGCAAACAGAATAGCTGTGTCACTACTAAAGATGTGTCTAACTGTTGCAAACAATGTTACTGTTTATACACTACAGAGTGTGGTCAGTAAGATTTAATGATTTTGAAAGTCTCTTATGCTCACCAATGCTGCATTTACATAATCAAATGTAGTAAAGTAAAACATTTAAACAATAAAACAATTTAAAATAATTATTATCTATTTTTATATTATATTATGTTATATTATATATTATATTTTATCTCTATTATTTGATTATGTTTTACAATGTCATTTATTCCTGCGAGGGTGAAACGGAATTTTCAGAAATCATTACTTCAGTCTTCAATGCCACAAGATCCTTGATTTGGTGCTCAAGAAATATTTCTTCTTATCAGTTGAATTATGTTGAATATTTTTGGAAACAGTGATACATCCGTTTTCAGAATTCTTTGACTAATAGAAAGTTCAAGAGATCAGCATTTATTTGAAATAGAAATCTTCTGTATCATTATACATGTCTTTACTGTCACAATTTAATGCATCCTCATGTACAAAAGTATTAATTTCTTCTAAAAGAAATCTTACTGACTAAACTTTTGAACAGTAGTGTATGTAACTGTGTGTGCAACAATCAGGAAATGTAAAGCCATGTAGGCAATGTTTTCCACAAACACTTTTTGTTATGCTGGTTTTACATTTTAATTTTGCGTGCAGCCGTCATAGGCAGCCGTGCACGAGCGCAAAACCTCACAACACCCACCCCCTGTCGGTGATTGGTTGGAACACTATTTATTTTGGTTTTGAGTGGTTGGTGAAACCAACTGTTTTTGTGTGCAGATCTCAGAGCCTAGGCTGCCTACAGAGACGCGTTTTTTTGACGACCTGCTTATGGGGCGGGCAGCTAGTGGATCGTTAGGAAAGATTACATGAATGTGATCATTTATGTTTGGGCCTGAAATCGCTGAAAAGATACAACCTTTAAGACTAGATTTGTATTTACTTGGTTAAAAACCTTTTCAAAAGTATCAACAGAATAAAACAAGTTCCTCAAAGGGGTAAAAGTAGTCCGGCAAAATATGTTCAATAGACAGTGGATTCTTACAAGAAGAATTTATGTGCGAGTCTTGAGTGTCCTATCTCACATTGTCATCAATGACTTGATGAACAGGTTCAGTAGAAGCATTCATATTTTGTGGCATTTCAGAGACCCATCAGTTTCTTACCTGCATTCCCAAATTCACTTGCATCAGTGGAGGCCTTTGCTCATTTATTCTCCCCTGACCTCCAACTCCATCACCACGGAAACCTCCCATTCCAAATAGAGGGAAATCGCTTCTTCCACCGACTCCACGTCCTCCTGCTCCTCCTCTTCCCCTGATCCCACCTCTACCTGCCATTCCTCCCCTCATTCCATCTGCTCGTGGCCACCCTCTTCCTCGTCCTCCAAAACGGCCCTGCTTCCTCTGACGTTCCTTTTCCTCAAACTCCTGCAGGTCTGCTTTAGCTTCCTCAGAGAGCTCTGAAAGGAAAGACAAAACAAAGATCCAGATTTATTTGATTCTGACAAATGAAACAATTCATGGTTTAAAACAACTAAACCATCACCTAAACCATATTTCAAAAGTTATTTTGGAGGATCAATTTAGCCTTTTTTATACTGCTCATAAATAGGATGATGATAATAATAATGATAATGATGATAAAAATGTTTATAAGCACTTGGGCCCTCAAGTTAAACCATAAAAAAACGGTTCGGCTCGCTTCGCTTTTCCACTGCGTGGTACGACTCGACTCGGTACGGCACGGTTTGGTTCGCTTTAGCTCGGTTGCTTTTCCACTGCAGTTAGTACCGCTTCAAAGTGGGTGGGACTGATCGTTATAGTTGCCGTCTCTACTGCCATGATATCATCATATTAAATGCGAATTTTTCATTCCGTGTTTCCCCATCCACTCCTCGGCAACCAACGAGAGGAACGTCTGCACCTCGTCCACTGACCACGATTCAGCCATTTCTTTTTTTGAAGTTTATACTCTTTTTTTTTTTTCTCTTTTTTTTAAAGCAAATACTTTTAAAACAGGCGCTACAGCGCTGGCTGTTGTCTACTGGCTATTTAAATCTAGCGGGTTTAGTGTCTCGTGTCGTAAATACAATGAGGCTGGTAGTGATGATTCTGTCTGACCAATCAGTGATCTGCAGTGTTTTCACGTCACATTTTAGTATCGGTACGGTACGCTTGGAACCTCAACAGAGGTGGTACCATTTAAAGCGAGCCGAAGCGAGCCGTACCGTACCATGCAGTGGAAAAGCGCCAAAGCGTGCCGTACTGAACCGAGCCGTACCGTACCATGCAGTGGAAAAGCGCCATTACAAACAAAAATATTTTGGCAAGACTGTGTAACTAGGTAGGCTTTGCTCATGAATATTAACTGTTATGTCATGTTAATCCAGTAGGTCTGCCTTACTGACTTAAAGGAAGACGTAGTTAAGTTTAGGGATGGGTCTTCTTAATGATCTAATCAAATGTACAACTAGTCACTCACACCAGTGAAGCCAAATCATAAAAATAAGTAATTGAACTATAGAATCTAAAATAAGTCAGATTACTCAAAACAAGACCATATGAGATTTTTAAACCTGTAACAGTACAAAAAGGTGCTTCATGTTAATTCCTTACCTAATGTTTCTGGGATGTTCCTTCTTTTACTGGCAGCATCAGACAGCCTGACCACTGTGTCATCTTTACGCTCCGTCTTAAATCGCAGACGTCTAGATTCTTCGACATCTTCCTCTTCCTCATCAGACTCCTCCTTTACATCTGCATCCTGCTCTGGCTCAGCTTCTGGATCAGCTTCTGGATCGTTTTCATTCTCCACCTGAAGCATACAGCACACATAAATCAAATCAATCAGACTCACGCGATCTCCACGAAAGAGCACAAACCGTCTGAAGCAGCCATTCTTTACCTCCTCCAAATCTGTGACCTGAGAGCTGTCCTGCTCCTCAGTTTCCTCTTCATGCTCCTCCTCCTCAGCCACTTCCTGTCTGTCAGTCTGCTCTTCACTATACTCAGTCGGGTATTCATCCACCTGCGAAGAACAAACAAATATTTACTCCATTCAATGGAAATTCAAGCAGGACTAGAACATCAGGGCTAAACAGATCTCGTTTATTATGGATTGAAACACCTGTTCCGGACCGTGTCGTAGGTCGGCACTACCAGAACCTGTTCAATGCCACAAATGACACTGATGAAGATAAAACATTAGAATGAAGCAAAATCACTTCTGAATGAAAATGTTAATGCCAAATCTGAGAGAGAGGCCAGAAAGGCCCAGTGCAGCATTCTGAAGCTGGGGAGGGGAGGGGGCGCTGAAGGGGAGTCTTCCTAAATTAGCATAACAGTGGGAGCCCAGTCTCATTACTATTCCCTATTACCATTCCTGCTGATATTTGAAATTCAATGAGATGTAAATGTTTGACATGATACACAGAGAATGGGAGATAAACACGCACACGGCTCAGTGGTGGTGAAAATATCATTGACTGTGTTGTCTTTACACACACTCACTCACATGCACACACTCACACAACAAACAGACACAAAGAAAGCTCCAGCACACACATAGCTCACTGACAGGGAAAATATCATCATCTGACTTTGAGCAAATTCTCACACACGCTCGAGCACAGAATGTACAAAAGCATCCGGAGAGACGGGCACACGCGGCTTCTGCTGACTACCTTGCTGAACCTCACATCCTACACCACCGGTCTTGTCTCCCTCCTCACAGGTTTTGTGCCCATCTCTGCTTCAATCATCCACCACAGGTACTGTCTCCATCCCCTGCTATTCCTACAGATCCTGTTTCTGTCCACCTGTTATAGCTTACAGGTCCTCTAACCCATTTCCCTCTGCTCAAGTACACATTTCACTCTTTAAATAGAGATTTTACTTTGGCTGTTGGAATCTGAAATTACTCTCATATAGTCATGTTTGCAGGGATATTTTTGAATATTAATACTTTACAAATTAAAAATGACCTCATTGTACCAGTACATTGGAATTCAATCCCACAGGGAAATTACATTGTGACAACACTGGTAAAACATATATTGTTTGTTACATCACTGTATACTAGATGTGTAACTGTCTGACTAACATGTAGGCAAATGCATTTCAAAGCTCAGTCAAAATGTTTGTCATGACAAGGTACTGAAAAAAGAAAACATTTGCAGTGCACAGTTAAAAGTTTACGTTGTGTTATTCTATTTTTGAAAAAACAAAAATATTTTCTAAAAATACATTTTAAAATGTAATTAATGAACCCTCTGGTTTCTCCAGGCTTTGGTCATTGTCAAGGGACTCTTCCAGCTGGCAGCGTTATCAAATTATATCTTGTGATAAATATCAATATCGATCAATAAGGAAAAAAATATTGTGATCATAACAATGTCATAAGTTCTTACTCTGCAGTTTCTTCACTGCTCTCACATGTAAGTAGCATAATATATATAACAAAAAGCTGAATTTCTTACTTATAGCCATGTATTAGAGTACAGCGACTAACTTTTCACCTTTAGGCACTAGCACATATTTCTATAGGCATTATTGTTGCACCTTTTATAATATATTTGGACAACATAAATTTTACTGCTATGGAGAGTCAACAGTGCTCAAGCAAACGTATATTTGAAGAGACAGTGTTTTTTTATTCATATCCTTGAGAAAACGTGTGAAGCATACAGCTTCTATTACAGAAATCTCCAGGCCATTTTTCTACAGTGAATCCTGATCTCAGCAGGATAAAGAATAAGACTAGAATAATGTACAGAAATATAAAGAAACTGGCATTGAACAGACAAACTGTGTGTGAATGCGATGTGAGGGCAAGCCCTCTGTGCACCTGTCAGCATTACCCTGGACACCAGTGATCAAGCGATCACCTGGACAGGCAGAATGATCAACGACATCTGTCCCGCATTAAAGGTCAATGAAAGGCAGAACAAAAGGAGCAGTCTGATGAGCCTTGACTCCTGCAGGATTGTATCAGCCTCTGTGTCTTTGTGTAAAGTGACTAACCCTGATGCTCCATGACCACAGTACACCAAACATTTTCTAGCTTCTGGTTCTATTTTGTTTATCAAGGTCCCAAAACACTGAAATAAAAATTTTGGAAAATAAAACAATAATTTTTACATACTAGGGGTGCAACGGCTCTCTGTAAAAAAGGAGCATTCCGTTCTTCACTCATGGTTCAGCACACACTTTGTTTGATTAGAGGTTCATCTCTAACCTGATGATGCATCTATAATATGGCTCGTGGGGGAAGGAAAAAAACAGAGCATAAAACGGACAGAGTTCCTCTAATGCAGGGGTGGGCAAACTACGGCCCGCGGGCCAGATACGGCCCGTTAGGCTGTTTAATCCGGCCCGTCGAGTATTTAAAAAAATGTCTTAAGATCGCATTCATTTAGCCTTTTTCTTGCAATACTTTGGGTAATATATATATTGCGTTGCATATATTTGACAATCGGAATATCAGATATTGCATGCCATAGCTGTAAAAAAGGAAAATATGACATAAAAGCAGATCATAATTCATTCAGCGCTGTTGTGGCTGCGGTGTGTCACGTAACAAGCAATGACGCGTCACCATGGAAACCAAACAGACAGCGACTTAAGCGCACAGACTTGTTGCACGTTAATGTTTTTTCCTTTTTTGGAAACTCACAGAGAAAAAAAAATGTTTGGTAACCGCTTGCACACCTGTTTAGTTTTTCCTTTGATTTGTCTGCTATTTAGTTTCTTTGCTCCTCTGGATTTGTGGATGTATCCTATCCTGACTGAGTGATTCCGTTTACCGACCTTTATCGCCCGGTTTTCGGCTACGCTCCCGTCTGCCATGTACAGAACCCGGTTTTTTTCATTAAATGTTCTGATCTGCCTTTGCTTTTTATGTTTTATTTTATTATTCTTAAAATAAATTTGTATATTCGTTTATTCCGTTTTTTTCCACAAATGTATGACTTTTTGAAGTGCAAATTGATTGCCATATGCAGTTTTAATAAAGCTGAATTAACGTAACCTTCTGTCATTTTTACTCTTCTAAGTGTACACTTTCTAATTTACTGTTAGGACCATTAAATAATAATAAGGATAAACAATATTTAAAAAGTATAGGCTATAATTATCTAACATATGACTAATTAAAAATTAACCTCAAACATTTTTGGCGTATAAATGGCACAAGAAATAAAATTCGTGGTATAGATACACACTTTCATGAGATCGTGTTTCATAATCTGCTACTGAGCCGGCCCTCTGTCAAATTTTAAAACCCAGTGTGGCCCTTGAGCCAAAAAGTTTGCCCACCCCTGCTCTAATGTATGTTTCTGTCGATGGATACGCTCCACATGCGTTTCAGGTAAGAGTAGCTGTCCAATCAACTGTTGTGTATGTAAATCTGTTGCTGACATCACAGTTCCTTTTCCACAGTTTTAGCATGGCAAGCGAAGGAGACAAGCCGCTGATAGAGCGGCCGCCTGCATCATATAAATATCCTGTCTGGAAACATTCTGGCTTCCCAATACATTACAACAGCGATGGTTGAAAAAACGTGGATAAAACAGTCAACCTTTGTTAACTTTGTTCTATGCGAGTGCCGGATGCTCCAATATGACCAGTCATTTATGCAGTCATCACTCAGGTGTTGATACCTGCTGCTGATCTGTGCTCCGATTCTCGTTCAGCTCACCGTGAACACCGACTATTGCAGCAAGCCTAACACACGATACAATGTTACTCGTTTCATTACATTTTCAAAATTGTAACCTCAGACATCACAAAATGTGATTTTTGTCATGGCTAAACCCCAATCATCTGGTATTTATGACAAGCCCATAAAGTCTTTAAGATTCATTACGACTTAAAACTGTGGAATGATCTCAGAGAAAATCACTACAAGCGAATGTTCTCTACAGATGACAATACAAGAATTGCTGGGTGACAGAAGGCGAATCTAAAGAACTGTACACTAAGCATAGCACAGAAAGTCAGACAGACAGACCAAAATGACTATGACACGAATCCTGCACAAAGCACATGAACTGACCACTTACAGGGAAAATGCTTAATCCTTTAAACCGTTCCACACATTAACTCTGGATAACAGTAAACACAAAGATGCTAAGCCCCGGAAGCTAAGCGACCTTGTAAACAGAGATATCATACGGTCTAAGAAAACAAAATTTAAAGCTGAATTTTAAGCAATGGCAATATTCTTCAAGAGTGCAACAAACAGCTGTCAAAGGTTGTTTATCACCTTTGTATTCACAGCAAAATACTTTTCCACATCTGTTGCCTCAATTATGCTTTAGAAAAGTAAGTCAGTTTCTACTACACATTCAAGTGAGTGTTTTGTATTTTCTTAACACTTCTTTCTTCGGTACAAAACAAAACATTAAGGAGAATATGTCAGCCTCCAAACCCCCCAAAAAGCAGAAACTAAAGAATCCCCTTGGCATTGATCTTAAGTAGAACATAGAAGTTGTAAAAAATTCCTTTAAAATTCCATCTAATTTAAGATTAGGGTTGGGTACTGTTCACATTTTAACCGGTACATGAAATTCAGTGTCGGTACCCAATGGTATGTTTTTCCGGTACTTTAGGCATGTTTACCTCAATAACTGTAAAGAAACTGTAAGTCATTAATAGAAGTGTTATTTTACATTATGCCAGAGCTGCCTTGGTCGCTATCTGCCATTGTCTGTGATGTTTGTATACTGTAATATTTACCTGTAAATAGTTGTCCCAGACCCATGTTTAAAGATTTAAAGATCTACCCAATCTGGTCAGACAGTGTCCAGTCTTCTGAAGACACTATCACTTGGGACTGAATTAAGAATATGTACTGCCATGTTTTTCATTATTACATCTTACTAATTTTGTCTGATGCATAAAGGAATTGTGCGTTACAGTACAGATAATTAATTGATCTGAATGATTCATGAACATATGGCTTTGGAACGTCATGCGGGTGAGTCAATGATGACAATTCTCATTTTTGAATGAACTGTCTCTTTAAGATCTAAGCAAACAAATAAATAAACATGTACAGAAAGGACAGGACTCATCAATCATGCCCCTGTGTCATGCTTGCTAAAGACCACTTTAAAAAGGTCAATAATCTTTTCACCTATACAGCCAACTTTATCAGATCTTGTCTGAGAGCTTTTCCCATTAGCCAGCATGGATTGGCAGGACATCTGCTGAACAAAGACAGTGAAAGGTATCTCGCCCTGAACAAAACCTTGAGGCCTGAGGGTCACAAAGCATGCGTCGTCAGGCTGCAGACGTGAAGGAAATGTGGTGGGGGATTATGGAGAGTGTTAGCAATAGATATAGCAAGCAAAAGTGTAACTTACTTGAAAATCGTCATCCAGTGGCTCGTCGATCTGTAGGTCCAAAACTTCATCTTGATATTCATCACAATTCTGGCCTCCTGTGTATTCCAACCCTTCATCCTCTGCCTGGTACTCATCTGCCTCATACTGCCCACCCTGAGAGAAGCCCGCTCGGCACCCCTCTGTCTCTTCATAGGCATTTTCAGTACATCCTACGTCTTCATCTTGAAGGTGACCAGAGGTGCCCAGACCCAGTGTTGCATTTAAACTCACAGCCTCACCCTGACCACTGGACCACAGACACAAAGACACGTGTTAAGCACTGGACAATAAAGTAATGAATTTGTAGATTTGCATGTTGCTTTTGTTACCATAAGAACTATATTAGTGTGTCACCTAAGATTGTTATTTTAAACAACTTATTTTTATTCTAAAAAAGTAAGCCATTTGATTAAAGCAGAAGGTGTCAAAGTTAGTTCAATGTCATCTCTAATAATGTTATGGATGAACTGCTCTACTGATTTTAGAGCAATGAAGCTTTGCATAAATTATGGGATGAAGACCATGTTGACCCCAAAATTGAAAAGAGAACAGCTTAGGTAGTGGTGCATTCTATATTAATTGTGAGCTGACATTATTCTATACAACAATAATAAAAAGAAAAACTTGTAATATAGGCAATTTTGGGCTATACTGCAGACTATTCCACCAATCATCATCAAAAAAAAAAAAAAACAACCCATCAGAACAGATTTAGTAAGTGGCGGCTTCAACTGTCATGACTTAAACTACATTTCACCAGTTTAGAAGAACAGCTTAACGTTGGCCTGCTTCGTTTACAAACATTAAAAAGGTTATACCCAAAGAAATAAATAGTATTTTGGAAAACATGTTTACACTGATGTACAATGTATATGAGAGTCCTAACAGTAGAGCTGGAACCAACGATTATTTTTTAATCGATTAATCTATCAATTATTACTTTTATTATTATTATTAACAGTTATTTTTTCCGGTTAATCTATTGTTTATTTTCTGAATAGTCAATTAATCCTTTGGATTTAAATTTCACAATAATAGTCCAAAGACTTGCGCTGTCGTCTCGGTGTATTGAGGTAAGAGAGACCCGGGCTGGATGTTTTCTTTTCAGATGCTCCAGCATAGACATTGTGATGCTGTGGTGTAATTTAGTAGGCCATTTCAGTTTTACAGAGCGTGCAAAGCACCATTTAATTTGGTCTCTTATTAAAAAATTCCCACACTTTAGATCGGGCTCAATATTTTTGGAATAGCGGCTTGGAATGGAGCCGGCATCATTAGGATGATCATAAACAGCGCAACGAATCGACGCATTCCACGCAAAACAACTAATTTACGTAATCGTTTACATTGACGCGTCATTCCAGTCTTCTAAAACAAGCCATTTTAATCTATATGTAGCACAGGGCACACCAAGACTCTCTCATATGACCATTGTCTTGCAAACATTAAAAACAATATAAATAGTATATCTGTTAAAACCAATTCTGTATACAACACCTAAAAAATTCTCGCAGTATTAGGGACTTTTCCGAGTCTTGTAAAAACCATCCAATCTGCGTTTGAAAAAATATATATAAAGGCCCTCAATAAAGTAATTAAAAACAGCTAAACATTGTCATTTAAAAATGGATGGATTTTTGCAGTGCCTAGGATTTTACTGTATTGTTGGAGTACCTCGTATTTTGGTCTTCTTCATCACTTTGCAAGAGGTCATCATTTAGCTCCTCATCTGACAGCTCTGAGGGGTTCTGAGGATGGACAAAAAAAAAACCCTATGAAAAATCCCTTGTTCAATCTACTTGACTTTTTGGTGCGATTGTTACATATACTGCCTTTTAAGTCTTGGACAAGTACACCTGCTGGAAATTATTTCTGTATTACTATCAGTTAAAAACTGCTTAAGTCAGCAACTAAAAAAACAAGGTCCATGCTTTCTGACATAACAACAACAACAAGTTAATAACAGAGGATTATATGATATAGTGTAGAGGTGAGAGAAACAGGCAATGATGAAAAACACTTTACCTTTTTGGATGACAGCCAATCTTCTTCAAGTAAGTCTCCCTCCTCCAAATCACTGTGAATTGATAAATTATTAAATAAAAAATATGCTCTATTCACAATAAATCTCTTTGAATTGCCTGATTTCATCATAGCAACGTAAGATATTAAAACAACAACTTCATCTGCTTTGCAAACACCACACCCAACAGCAACCAATGAAATCTATATATACCTGGTTTTAGACCACAATAATTTATTAGTATGGTATGGGCCTCCTTTTGTGGCCAATTCAGCATCAATTCATCTTGGGAATGGCAGATAAAAGTCCTTCACAGTGGCCAAGGGGATTTTAAGCCATTCCTCTAGCAGAACAGTGGCCAGGTCACTATGTGATGCTGGTGGAGGAAAAAACAGTCCTCCAAAATGCCCCAAAGTGACTCAAAATATTCAGATCTGGTGACTGTGCAGGCCATGGGAGATGTTCAACTTCACTTTCATGTTCATCAAAGCATTGTCACAAGTCTTGCTTTGTGTATTGGTGCGTAACCGTGCTGATACACGGCAGGGTACAATGTTTGAACCATGGTCCTCCAGAATGGTTCAATAGTCCTTGGCAGTGATGCGCCCATCAAGCACAGTCGGCAATGCAACGAGATTGCGAGCCAAACCCTCACTGATCCACCCCTGTGCTTCACTCTTGGCAGCAACAGTCTGGGTGTTAAGCCTCTCTGGGGCTTCTCCACACCGTAACTCCCACAGATGTGGGGAAGACAGTGAAGGTGGACTCATCTGAGAACAACACGTTTCACACTGTCCACAGCCCAAGATGTGCACTGCTGGCACCAATGAAACCGACATTTGGCATTGGCAGTGACTAAAGGATTGGCTATAGCAGCCGGAGCATGAATATTGACAGTTTTAGTGGAAACTGGAGTGTCGAGGTGCACATTTAATTATGCACTGAGTTGGGCAGCTGTGGTTTTATGTTTTTTGGATACAATTGAAGTTAGTGCCTGAACATCTCTTTCAGACAGCTTCCCTTTTACATTGACAGTTACTCCTGTTGGAAATGGTTCGTCCAACATGGTTTGCCGAAATTACCCTGAAAACCATAGCTCTCCATACACCCCAAAGACTTGCTTATCACAAATGCGTCAGCGGTATGCACCAACAACCTCTGATATTTCTCCCATTTAGGGCTGTGTTCGATATGACAATGTATTGTCACATACTACTTGTCGATACGAATATTGATACAGCTGCTTCTGTATCGATTCCGCAGCATGTGCACAACAGTGGACCATGCTTTTGAATTTGAATACAAGAACAGTATTTAAAACGGAGTGGAAATGTGTTGAAATTAATTCATATAATATAATGTATAGGCTAGAACAAGGTTTAATCTGACACGCAGAGGAACATAACTGGGGTTGCCTGATATAAAGAGATGTAATCCCCTTATCAGAGCTTCACAATTGCATGATACGGAAATATCTGCTAAGTGTTTTAGGCTACTTATTTTTCTCAACCTGGCAACCATGTGCAAAAGTGTTATAATACATTAGTGCTGAACAATATTGGAAAAAAACATTGCGATATCGCAGAAAAATAAAAAATATATTGCGATATAAAAACAATTTCACCATTTGATTTGAATAGCTCTATTTGTAAAAAAAAAAAAATCATTCTAGAATGATTGGGAGGATTTTGTAGGAGTGTGTATCTGCACAAAATAATAAACAAAATAAAAACATAGATAAATACAATAGAAGAAAGATACAAATGAAATAAGCAGTGTTCTATGTTTTTATCAGGTACATCTAACAGTATTTAGGAGGTCCATAAATGTAAAATAACAGTCTTCACTGTATATATGAAATATAACTAATATAATTAATACAATTTATCTTTGTTAAAGAACAAACAAAGTGATTTTCTCTGTCTTTTGTTGTTTGATTAACATCGGGTATATTAGACTGCTGTCACTTTAAGACGAATGGACGGATCCAATATAATAATATGCATTTCCTTTCTCAATCCTCTTAAACACATAACACCAACTGTGGTTACGAGGATACTCGCAGAGATTGGCATTTTGACTACATTTTGAGAGCACGTGTCCATTCAAGCTCAAGAAGAAGAGAAAGAGAACCGAATTCGGTGTTCACGTGCTATCTGTGCTGCTCTAAGTGCGTGTACAGAAAACAGCGCGCGAGTTCCAGTCTTGCGCTTTATGTTTAAACTGACAGGACTTGCACATGTAAATGATAAACTTTCACTCTATAATGGTTTAACTTTTTTGCAATTAATCCACGAATCATATGCGTTCTGAAGCAGGGTGAAGTTGGACCGTACGGACCACAGATCAACTACGATCCCCATACTTTACATCGTACATCCTGCGATATGACTATCGCGGATACGCACATTGCGAAATCGATGCTAAAACAATATATTGTGCAGTTCACACATTCACTATCACCTCCTGCACCCCCTCTCCTCTTCCCTCCTGCCATCCAACCTGAGCTTAAGGTCTGTGTGGAGGACGTGAGCAGTCTTCAAAAAACAGAAGACTAGGAAAGCTTCAGGTGCAGACGGCATCTCATCTGCTTGTTTAAAAGCCTGCGCTGACCAACTGGCCCCAGTCTTCACGCAGATCTTCAATAGATCATTGGAGCAGTGTGAAGCTCCCTGCTGCTTCAAACGCTCCACTATCATTCCGGTCCCCAAAAAAAAACCAAATCCCATGGCTGTTGCTCTCACGTCTGTGGTCATGAAGTCGTTTGAAAGACTGGTGTTGGCCCACCTGAAGGACATCACTGGACCCCTGCTGGATCCCTTTCAGTTTGCTTACAGAGCAAACAGGTCTGTGGATGATGCAGTCAACATGGGACTGCATTATATCCTGCAACATCTCGACAAACCTGGGACTTATGCAAGGATCTTATTTGTGGACTTCAGTTCAGCCTTCAATACCATCATGCCTGATCTTCTCACAGCCAAACTGGCCCAGCTCTCCATGCCATCCTCAATCTGTCAGTGGATCTCCAGCTTCCTGATGGACCGGCAACAGCTAGTGAGACTGGGGAAACTCACATCCAGGACATCCACCACCAAGGGTGTGTTCTCTCCCCACTGCTCTTCTCCCTGTACACTAATGACTGCACTTCTAAAGACCCCTCATCAAGCTCCTGAAATTTGCTGACGACACCACTGTCTTCGGTCTCATCCAAAACGGTGACGAGTCTGCTTACAGACTGGGGGTTGAACAGCTGGCTGTCTGGTGGAGTTATAACAACCTTGAGCTGAACACGCTCAAAACAGTGGAGGTGATAGTGGACTTCAGGAGGAACAGCCCAGCACTCCCCCCACTCACCATCATGAACAGCACTGTGGAAGCAGTGGAGTCATTCAGGTTCTTGGGCACTACCATCTCTCAGGACCTGAAGTGGGACAATCACATTGAGTCAATTGTGAAAAAGGCCCAGCAGAGACTGTACTTCCATCGCCAGCTGAGGAAGTTCAACCTGCCACAGGAGCTGCTGATTCAGTTCTACTCAGCCGTCACTGAGTCTGTTTTATGCACTTCCATCACTGTCTGGTTTGGTTCAGCTACCAAATCATACATCAGGAGACTACAACAGACAGTCCGGACTGCGGAGAGGATTATTGGTGCCCCCCTGCCAACCCTCCAGGACCTGTACTCTTCCAGAGTGAGGAAGAGAGCAGGTAAAATCATCACAGACTCCACTCACACTGGACACCACCTGTTTGAACTGTTCCCGTCAAGACGGCGACTCAGATCACTGGCCACAAGAACATCTAGGCACAGGAACAGTTTCTTCCCACAGGCCATTTCCCTTCTGAACAGTTAACATACCTCCCAAGGCATATGCCTGTAAGTGCAATACTCCAACTGTTTAGTGTAATATCTTCTAAACTCAGGTGATATTTATATTTATTCATACTATTCAAAATAGTGTAAATATGTTCATAATCTGTAAATGTTTATTCTGACTAAACCCAACTGTGACCTTATACTTTTTTTTTTTTTTTTTTTTTTTTTTACTATGTTTCTTGTTGTATTTGTATGTGCACTGGAAGCTTCAGTACCAAGAAAAATTCCTTGTGTGTGCAAGCACACTTGGCAATAAAGCTCTTTCTGATTCTGATTCTGAAGAAAGCACATTAGTTTGGAACATACTTTTTTTTTTAGCGTAGAGAGTTAATTTGTGCAATAACCTACCAGCAATGTAAATATGCTTTTATTTATATATTAGAATGAGTACATTGCAATATAAATTTATTTGAATGAGTACTACATTATTATTTATGGGCTTAAAAAACAAGAAAACAATCAGAATATTGTACCTGGTGGGGGGTAGCCAATGAAGCCTATGTATGCCATTATACAGTGCTACCGAGGCCCTTCACAATACACACTTTGACAACGCAGAGGGCAACTGCCTGCTCTGCCTATATTGCGGGCAACGGCCCTATAATATGCAGTGTTTAATAAACCGCTGTAATACTAAATTCTGCTGAGGTGAAATTTAGTGCAGACCCGTATCGTGATATATATCGTATCGAGGCCTCTGTATAGTGATATGTATCGTGACTTTATTGCCGATACACAGCCCTACTCCCATTATGTTGTGTGGATTGCAACATTTCATGTACAGCTGTGCTATTGTTCTGCTAATTCAACCTTCACACTCTGCTCTAACTGATGGAATATAAAATCTGTGAAGATTGCCCACCACGCCACGCATATATAGGCATGAAACCTCCAACAATATATTAGCCAGTGTTTCAGTTTCATTGTCCAACCCCTGTATGTGCTTTTGTGATCCATTTTGAATGACATGAAATGTTAATACTGGAATGCTATAAGTGTGTCCAGGAAACAGATTCTTTTTTTACTCATCTTTTTCTTTCTGCATTATAGAGAAATGAAACGTGCAGAGCAAAACTGAGCCAGCAATGGGACAGTGATTAAGACTTACCTCTCCAAGTCATCATCATCTTCTCCTCTCCGTCTTCTTGACCTTTCAGCACCAGGCTTATCGTATTCATCAAAGTCATCATCTACATACAGACAAGAGAACGAAGCACATTCATCTTTTATTATTATCATATAAATATAAAACATTACATTTCATGTGTAATCTGTATAATAATAATAGTACATGCTCAGAACTTGCACATAATAATAACATCTCAAAGTTTTGTGCTTGAGATCTTAGGTTTGTCCGATGAAGGAATACACTAGTCTTTGAAGAATGACTCTAATCTTAAAGGGACAGTTCATTGAATTTTTTTATTCTGTGTCATTCCAAACCAATATGACTTACTTTCTTCTGCAGAACACACACACAAATTATATATATATAAGAATGTTTCAAACCAAACAGTTTTGGTGACCATTGACTACCATTATATAGTTAAACACAAATATATTTCTTAAGAGATCTTCCTTTAGTTTCCACAGAATAAAGTAGGCCATAGCCTACATGTTTGAAACGACATGAGGGTGAGAAAATGACAGAATTTTCATTTTAAGGTGAACTTTCACTTTAATAAAATAGTAGTAACAACTCTTTATCAGACAATCAGCTCATTATTCCAGAAAAAAAAATAATAATAATAATTTCAAAACGTAACCAGTACAGATGCTATTTGAAAGAAGCCACTGCAAGATTGCAGTTATTAGCATATTTACGTTCTAATAGACAGCATATTTGTTCACTGAGTTACTGTATGAAATGGAAGTCGCAATAGTCTTCTAATTCCTATTGTGACATATATCAAGAGCTTCTCATACAAGAAAAAATGTAAGGCGGGACTTGATTTTGTCCATCAGGAATTGATTAGATCGTAGTTGTTTGCTATTGCTGTGATCTTATGTGAGTGACAGGTTGTCCCGCCCTCACACCAGTATACACATAAGGGAAGTAATTTTGATTAAAGAGTAAAAGGGCACATGAATTTAAAAAGAAAAACTAGATATGCACAGCTATAACAATTATAATAAGTAATGCAATACAAAAATCAATAAGATGAATAAATGTTGATTTCATGGTGACTTTTAAAGCAGCGCATTTTCCTACGTTTATAACCCAAATAAATTATTGAACAAGAAAATAGCATTAAAGTCGTATTTGCATCTGTGCAGATGGCAGTGGTATTGTATGATTGACAAGTTGAGGGGCTCACTAACGTTACTCACTAACTGATAGAAAAACAACATCAACACCTTTCTATAATAAATTACTACAATACACACTTTATCTACAACCACGACTATATTTAAAATATAAACACATACGAGTGACAAAACAGTCCAGCTGTGATTAAATACTTGATTTTCTCAAAATACATTATTTGTATCTTAGGGCACGGTTAAAACAACAGTCCCGCTGTCTGTGGAAACAGCACTAGAAATCCTTACGTAACTAATTTAGACACAACCTAATTGTACTTTACACGAACAATTCTTCAACCACCATAAACATCAAAATCATTAGTTATCCGTTGCATTTTTGCATCAATACACACAGGAAACGCATTCATTTTAACCCTTCAGCTAGCTAGTTAGCAACCTCAAATGAATAGAAATGTGTAAATGCACGTCTGCTCATGACTCACGACCATCAATATGACACACCATAGCAATAAAAACAACCTAACAGATAGTCGTGGCATAAAAGTAAACTGAGCTCAATCTGTAAACCAACAGCAGACCTTAGAAGCTCATCAAATTATGGAACAAAAGCAGCTAACTCGTTACCGCTAGCTGGGAGCTAAACTAAGTGCAAATTAATATGACATATATATCATACCCCCGACATTGGTCGCCATAACCCAAGACTGTATGTAATCTTGGAGACTCTGGTATCTCTATAACGTCGATGAGTGCATTGAAACTAGTTTAAGTGCAGCGCTTCAGGCCGATAGCTTAGCGTGAAATCTCCTCAGTCTGAGCTCTGACAACATCTGCACAAGAATCATGGCGACCAGACTGAGCCGCGCTGCATCATGGGTATGAAACTGCAAGGAGGGGAAGTGCTAACGGTTCAGACTAGCCTGACGTATTTAGTTTTAACTTTACAATGAAAGTGAAGGTTAAACATATTTTAAAATGTCGCGACATAAACCAATTAAATGGTATTTGTATAGGGTTATTTACATTAACTGCTCTATTCAGAAATGCATCCTTCATGCCTCAATAGCCTACTTGGTTATTGATTGATGGGTGTTAAGAGAGTCAGAGTGAAGATTTTAGTCTTATTATAGATATAGTTATAGATACAGTAAACCCTGAGGTGACAGATGATCATGTCAAGTAAGATCTAACTATATAGCAGATGCATAGCCATTTCTTGCTTCATATTGGGTGAATCCACTTTTTGTTAAACGTATAATTTAGATATTGAAATATTGTATTTCAAAATGAATACAGGCGTAAGCTAGTCTGATACTAAAATGCATGGTTGAGCTGTTTTAAAGGGGTGGTTGAGTATGATTTCACTTTTCTAACTTTAGTTAGTGTGAAATGTTGCTGTTTGAGCATAAACAACATCTGCAAAGTTACAACGCTCAAAGTTCAAAGCAAAGTTAGATATTTGCTTTTAAAGAAAAGGACTACAACAAACAGCTGGTAGGGACTACACGACATTCCTCTGGGTTAGTGACATCACAAACCCTAAAATGTACATAAACCCCGCCCCCGGGAACACGCAGTCCACGTTGAGAAGAGGAAAAGTTGTTGTGTAGAGTACATTTGTGAGTCTGCTCAAACTTTAGCATCCATCTTTTCACATGCAATAGAAAGTCACTCTGTGTGCATCTCACAACAGTTCCTATATGAGCGATTTATAGATTACCATGACAGAATATGCTAATTGAAGATAGTTAACTCTACATCAGCAACATAAATTCATCAAATAACCATTCAGAGACGTCCTGTTGCATTCTACATGTTGTCACTTCTTCTTGAGTCTCTCCATCTTTGTCTGACTCCGTTTTAACATTAAAGGCAGAACAGTTTCTGTGATTTTTTATTGTGTCTGCGTGAGGTAATCGCAGCTGCTAACACACACAAACCCCTTGAAACCCCGCCCTCTGCAGCAGCTCATTTGCATTTAAAGGGCCAGGCACAAAACGGTGTGCACAAAGACTGGAGGTAAACGGCTCCAGCTAGCATACTGCTCCCAATAAGTGACAAAATAACGCCAACATTTTCCTATTTACAGCACCTGAGAAGCCCCGTGGTGAGGAGCAGAGAGTTCGCTCAGAGTTGGAGTAAATCACTCCGCCCAAGTAGCAGTGCTTCGCCTTCTGAGAATATAGTTCCCTGGAGTCTCATGTGACCTTTTGTACACGCTGTGACTATACAAATCACAACATGTAAATAGGAAAATGTTGGCATTATTTTCTCACTTATTGGGAGCAGTATGCTAGCTGGAGCCATTTACCTCCAGTCTTTGTGCTAAGCTAGGCTAGCGGTGGGTGCGTCAGACGAGATGGCACGCACGGAGATGAAAAGGGTATGTATGGACTTATCTAACTCTGGGGGATACGGTGAATAAGCTAAAGTCACAAAAAGTCTGCGTGTTCCTTTAACAAACAAGAGGATCGTGCAGAGTGGATTTCATGCACAGACTTTGCAAGCAAGGATTTCACAGGACGTTCCAGAGTGGTACGTTTTTTTTTTTTTTTTTCTCATCATTTAATCGTGATATTTGTTGGAAAACTAATGTAATAGAAACAGTAATCAATCACAAAACCATGGTTAGTTTTCCCAAGGAGCGGTGAACCGTCTTACAAAAGTGAGAGCTTACAAAAGCTACAGAAAACAAGCTGTTCTACATAAAATGTGCTACGCACAGATAGACGTTGGGGTTATAATGTTCAGGAACAGTTTTTAAAATAATTTTAATAACTCTAAGTTCATCAGCCTTAGGAAGGTCAAACAAATGAGTCTTGGAAATGTTGTGTAAAAAGGCCTCGTCCCCTTTTTACGTATTCCATGGGCAGAGATTATTTAAATGAGTAACATTGTGTTTTCATAAGATCCAAAAAAATCGCGTTGTAGTCCAAATGAGCCGTTCGTTGTTGTTCTTGGAAAATGGATTCTGTTAAACAAAAAGATCTCCCTTTGGAGTGGACTTTGAGCTTTGTAACCTTGCAGATCTTGTTTTATGCTCAAACAGCAGCATTGCACACTAACTAAAGCTGTATAAGTGGAATAAGCATAATAGGACCCTGTTTATATATCAATGCCATTGTTTTGTCTCAAGATGCACACCAGTAATAACCAGCTATACCAATTAAAAACACATAATTTATTAACACGTATTATCAAACAAACATATTCAACAGCATATTTAACAAACCCAAAAAGCCAACTTGCTGCAAGACCACGCCGAACGCTGTGAGTGTGCGTTTTCGACTACCTCTCTGGAAGTGGTCGAAAGTGGACAAGCTCAAAATGTTTTAGACCCCGTTTACACTTGTACTTAGCGTAGTCCACTTTTGATTCGATCGACCAAAACACATCTTAAGACCAGGTATAAACAGGGCCATTTTGCTCCTTTCCTTTTTACACTCCACAGATTGAATTTCATGCCTCGTCTTCCTTTCTGCTCTCTCTGTCCTTTCTTCCATCTCTGACTTGAATTTCCTGATTGCACACTCATTTCTGTTTTCTAAAAAAGTAGATTAACTATAAAATAAGCAGTGAATGTCAATTTATTTACTGAATTTGAGTGTAATGAAAGGTTAAAGATCGCCCATGCTGAATCCACACTGGCCCACTTTATTTAACTTATTCAACCAAAGTTGGCCTGCAATATTTAAACACCTTACAAGAAAACTATTCTTTGCATTTTATTCCTTGTTAACTGTAACAGTAAAAAAAAAACACTGTCACAATAATATTTGTTTACATTCAGTGAGCAACCTTATAAGAAATGAAAATCTTACCATTATTTTAATAACCAGTGTCCCTTTAATTAAAGATGCATTGTTTGCTCTGAAAGTGAACAAAGTGAACCCATTGAGCACAGTACATTCAAGCTTAAATGGCCCACTTTACCTGTATCATTTCATTTCATTTAACAGAAAATAAAAACCTCTTTGAAATTGTGCATAACATGAGAAAGTGCGAGAAGAGTGCAAGTAACTGTATTTCATAGTTGGCAATGCATTTAATGAACTAAATTGTTCTAATAAAGTGGGAATTCATTTTTAATAATGATTTTATTTTTTTCCTAAAGAACCTTGGCAGCTGCAGAGTCATGTTTTTGTTGTCAGTTACTCTGACATGAGTATTAGACATATTTACCAATAATGTTTGTACATGTTTTTTTTTTTTTTAAGGCAGGCTATTCATTAAATTAATTATTCAAATGTAGCCTGTAGTTGGAGGTTGGGAAAAAAAATGGTGCAGATTATTCTAACAAATTTGAGAGTGACGAGTCTCACTGAGTGTATTAAGATATGCATTACTCTTTCATAGTCTATAAAAAACAGAAATATAAAGAAAAAGTTACATTTGATCCTTTACTCAACTCTCTTTTTAATATAGGCCTACTAAAACTATAGCCCTATATACTGGAACTATAGCAAAAATATTTGCTAGTGAAAAACATTAGTGTTTCAATGGTTTTAAATCTTAAGCGGTTCTTTCATCAGTCAGTATATTAAGATCAAAGAATAAAGTGTTTAAAAAACACAAAGATAATTTTATAAGTTTGTATCTGCTTATAGCCAATTCCTGTGAATTGGCTTAAGAACCAAAAATCAAACCGAAGCACTTTATTAATCATATACTCTATTTTGTATTATTATGAAATGATTATGCCCTGCAATACTGTTATTATATATAAACTATTTATATTTTTACTTTCATGGTTTTCTTAAAATAAAATTCACCTATCCAAACTGGATGCATATATTAAACAGTACTCTATTTTATTAAAAACGTTATCCTTTTGTGATATAATGCAGGAAATGATTTAAAGCTATAGATACAGGTCGCGTGCAGAGTAGCTAACAAATTCTATAATGCCGTTTGCTTTTCACATCCGATTCAAGAGTTTACATCCATATCAGCAATATCTGCATGATAAACCTGATTCATCCCCACCATTCTTTGACTGCGTTTCCTAAAGATTATTTTCTCTCTGCATCCATCCGGGGGAGTCATTCAGAGGTTATCATTTTTTGGGCTGTTGTTATTGGATATCATGCTCAAATTCGGGACGCCATTGGTCTGGTGCTTGTCAGTCTGTGGCGCGCCGACGCTCGTGAACGCGCTGCGCAGACAGTGCACGACACGTAAGTGGCCAGAGAGTGTCTGGAGTCTGTCTGAAACTGATAAAAATGGTGATGGAGTTTATCCAGAGTCTCGCTCATAGTCATTAGAAAAACAAAGGGAGACAGAGCGGAATTTTACAATCATCCAACACTGTAGTCATTTCGTAGCTTGACAACTAGATTCTATTGTAGCGCATTTCAAAGTTTTATTCCATGTTTTTCACCAGACAGACAGTTCATTAATTCACAGGTAAGATGATCGTGGCGGGGCGCAAATCTTTTTGTCTAATGCAGTCTGCCGTTGTTATGGTGATTGTGTTGTTCACGAATATATTAGCTAGTACTTAACTGTGTGCGATGTTGCTTAATCATAGCAAACAAGACGACGCATGTGAACCGCTGATCGGATGCAGGGTGGTCATTTTAATGTGATTACATGTTACCGCATGTCGTTCGGCGGGATGAAGAAAGAGTTTATCGCGATCATCTCTTCAGACAGATGACGCACCTGTGCTCACGTGAGCACGGTTTCTCATTAACCCCATGAACTCGAGATGCCAAAACAGAGTGAATATCAGCGTGCCAGGAGTCTGTACAGCACGGTAAAGATCATGCAGCTATGCGCAAACTCGTCTGCTGTTTATCCGCAATTTCAGGCCCGTCTTTGTGTGTGAAGTTTCCGCTTGCGGTGGAGGACTGAGTTGCGTTTAGACTGTTTTGCAAAAAAAATGTTGGCTATTTGAGGTAAAGAACTGGTTAGTCTAGCGACAGTACGTAGGCTAGACATTAAATATATTTGGCAAAAATACTACAAAATAATAATAATTAAAAAAAACCGCCAAAAGCTCTTTACGCGTTTCAGTGTCTGTAATCATACGATGGCGCTAACTTGTTTTCAAGTCTTGATATCTCCGGCGGTCACAGCTCGCAACCGGTGTCAGTGTCAGTACAGTTCTGTTACGCGCTTGGATGGTATCGTCCAAAAATGGTTCGTTCCCTAATAGCGAATATATTACACAAAAGTTAACTAATGCTATACATTTGTCTATTTAAATAAAAATGTATCATAAGTCCCCACATAAATACAAAATACAACTCGTTGACTTTATCCACCCGACAAAAATACAGGGAAGAGGGAGGCTATAGTTGGAGGAAAGTCAAGAGTTGTATGAAACAAACTTTTTTTTTTTTTTTTGTATGTTGATTTCAAACACAGTGTTTTAGTATTTTAGTGGATTTTAAATTCCTAGTATCATCATATAAGCGGTTGGGTGAAGTGAACAGAATACTTGCATAAATTCAGACAAATAATTAACAGATAATTTGCTATTATTTGAATGAAAGGTTGACTTTTTTTCTCAGGAATTTTTATCATGTTTCATAAATGTTAAGTTGGGGCAAGTTGCCCCATTTATATTGGGGCATGTTGTTACATTTTGAAAATGTATACAAATTTATACGATTTAGAAATTTGTTAATCAGAACAATGGTTTGCTTTTTTTTGTTTTGTTAACATGTTAATGTTACGTGTTTGCTGTTAAATTCTTATGAGTTTCATAATTGTTTTTTTTTTATTGTTTTTATTTTGTTGAACAGTTAGTAATAGGCTGTTTAATGTTCTTTGCAATGTACCCCATATACTGTAATGTGACAACATGCCCTACCACAAAAGGTCAAGGTCTGCATTTTTTTTATCGGCAAATAATAGTAAAAATATTCTATATCTTGTTGTATGGCTAAGACTTAAGTTACTGACTGCAGAAAACACTGAGAAATATTCAGTGGAGTAAAAGGTTCCCCTTTATTTATTATTTAATGATTACGTTTATAACGAGGTGTTTTCTTAAGTAGGCTTTTTTTAAATCCTATTTCGATCATATTTTTGTGATACCATATTTCCTTGCTGTATGTAAAAGGTATCAATTGATTCTGGCATTATATTGTCTTTATCATGATTAGAATCATGAATGTTAATCAAAATGTGTCAGGATTCATCTGTGGTGTGCAGACCAAAACATTTCAGATATGCTAACGGCTTCAATGCTGTCTTGCAGATTAGTAATTTCTTAACTTAACTTTGCATTTACCGATCTGAAGTTTTTTGAGTGTTAGAATAGGTCTGCTTTCTTTCTTAAATTGTTCTAAATCTGCCGTTTTTGACAGATTGTTCATATTGGTCCAGATTTGAAAAGGCACCATGAATCTATTGCCCATGTGGCTTGGCTTTGCATGCTCATGTATTCATATTTTTAAAGCAGACAGAGACATCTCTCTTTGATTTTGTTATATAAAAAAAGCAGTCATAGGTCTCAGCTTTTCAGTCATATTCAAAACAAGATGGCTGCTTCACAGGAGGCCCAAGGATATACATTGGTAGCTATAGTGGTCCCTCCTTTATATCATGTTTTGAGTGCGTGTAAAGTGTCTCAGCGAGAGAAATTGGGACCCTGCACTCACTGGATGGTATCATGCCCTATCCCAGAGGTGTTGTGCAATAAAAAAAAAACCCATCTAAGCTAAAATATTATTATGACAAGTTACAATAATTGAATAGACATAAATGTATACTTAAAAAAATCCTTGTCTTCCCTTCACTGGTGCATATGATATGTAATTATAATTAATTATATTATCTAAGCACAAAGAAATAAGTTAAAAATAAAATAAGTAGGCTAGACCTAATCGTTGAAGGTCACACAAGGTTATGGTGAGAAATTTCGTAATTCTTGTTGTAGTAGATGGCATCTAGGTTTTATAAGTTCTGTTTGCGTATGACGTAATAATGATTAAAAAAATACTTTATATGAGACATGAATATATATATTTAGAATTTTAAGAATCTTATGTTGCGATGTCTTGTGTATATAATGATTAACAGAAAGCAAGAGTTCCATTCAAACAAAAGCTTAGTAACTAATTACAGAATCATTTTTAGATATACTGTGCTGTGAAAGCTTCTGTTAACTTAGATACAATTTGCTAAAATAACACATGCAAGTTTTTTGTATTTTGCAGTATGTAGGCAAAAGACTAATGAAATTAAGCACTGAATTATTCCTGTTTTAATCGTAGTAATTTTACAAATAAGCTTTCGTGTTTATGCTTTTTTGTTATGGTATCTGCTATTTTGTATTTTTTTAAATGGAGTATATTCAATTTTGAGGCACAATCAATTTAGAAGAGGTGTGGCTCACTATGAGACGCTTAAAGAAATCTGTTGTCTGTTGGTTAAGTATTTTTGTTGCCTTCAGCGCACACTGATTTACAGATGCTTTCTACCAGTTTGAGCAGCTCAGCACATACGTGTTCATTTTGAAGCTTTCATTATTGTAATGTTTGATGGTATTAAATGCGCCGCTGCACACTTCTGAATATCAGTTCACCTTACAGGCCTATCTGTGTCCAACCTCAGTACTCCATGTCATGGTTCAACTGATCAAGCTGTGTGTGTAAGTGTAAGCATGTTGGTTTAGCTCACAGGACCGTAAAACGTTTGGTTGATGTTTTTGAAAATGAAAAATTGTTGTCCACATCAACAACCTGTTGGTGGAATTATGTTCTTATTCTACTAGTATCTATTTCAAGTATTATCAGATGTTTTATCCTTGCACAACGATATAAATTGCTTTAGCCATCTGATATGATTTCATATTTATTGAACATGATAAAGATGACGAGGTTTTTAAATTAAATATGGAATAAAAATGTATGTAATTTAATTGTGATAATATTTGTGAAGAAATCTAAAAGTAATTACGACACTCAATATAACGGCAGGTCTGTCAATTGAAGTGAATATATGTATATATTTATAGATAGATAGATAGATATTTACTTATTTATTTATATTAACTTTTATTCATTTGAATTCTTTGTGTTTGGGCTTTCTTTATAGGCAGGAGGATTCAGCTACACTTAAAGGTGAAACCGGTGTTCTGGACTTGTGCTGCCGTGCTGACGGTAGGTTTAAAAGGGCATTTCCCACCCAGTACTCTGTGAAGCACATTTGGGCATGTCATGGAGAGAGAGGTGGAACGGCAGGAATGCAGAGATGTGTGCAAAGGTGCGATTATGAAAGCCTGCAGGCTGATGAGTGTGCATCAGAGAGGCTAATGCTAACCGAAACGAGTCTCTGTTTTTCTTTGTCAGATGTGACGTTTGAAATGTTGCTGAGTAATCGCACTTTCAGCTTGGCACACCAATCATTTCCAGTACTCGCGTCTCATACAAATTTCTAACTGATTTCTTCATTGAACATAATGATTAGACAGGTTAATTAATGGACAGGTAAAAAAAAAAAAACCTGTACAGACAGTCTGGCGTGAAACAGCTGAGAGTTTAAATGTGAAGGTTACAGGGAGACTCTTTACGATAGTCATTTTTGTGGCTGGTTAAAAAGCTGCAGGAATCCTTTTTTTTTTTTTGTGAGAAATAATATCTCACAAAATGAAGATGGCAGCCATTTTTATTGCAGTGTCCAACAGCGCCCCCCGGGTCTCTCTGTAGCTCTTGTGGAGCGAGCTTATGGATTTGGTGTGTGAAAGAACAAGGATCTCACTCTCTTGCATTGCTTGCATATATTCAATATCAAAGCCACAATGGCATTTTAAAGGGATCACTGGCAGGCAGCCAAAGCCTAGAGCCTCTCTCTTTTTGGTGGCTGTCCTGGCTTACTTGCTTTCTTCCTTTTACTCATGTCCTCGTGCTGATGGCAGTGTAACGTCTGACTCTTCTCAAAGCTTTACCCAAGTGTTGGAGCGAGACATTGGATGTATTAGGACAGCTGCCTCCATTTTAGGGAGGAGTTTTGCAGAGGAAGATGGATACCCTTTCCACAGTACCAGAATTTGCAGCGTGAATCAGTTCAGACTTGAGGCATCGCCTGCAATATTTAGCCATTTTTTTGTCATTCGATGTTCGTTTGTTAAACGAATATGATAGATTTACCCGAAATTTGCCGCGATTAAGTTTTTTTTTTTTTTGTATGAGATTGTAAATTTGATGGAACACTATGAACGGTGCTGTGGGTGCAAATTTTACCAGTCTCAAATTGAAGCAAATGTGCTTTTTATTATTCTACTTTTGACCTTCTGCATAGCTATGATGACATTCGTAAAGATCTTGTTGTTTTTTTTGTGCCACACACAAAGATTTTTTTATCTGCTTTTTAAATGCATTTCTGGAAGTGATTTGTTGTTAGTTAGTTACAAATATCCAAATAAAAGTGTGCCTTCAGGCTCTGAGGATTTCACTGGTAAATGATGATGTGCTCTAATCCGCTGTGAAATGTTATTTGTCTTATTTCAATGTATATTACACAGGCATGTTTAGATTTTTTTAACCCCTAGGTAGCACATTAGACTGAAGGTAAAATAAATTAAATCACACATTACTTTAGCAGGAATAACAATATTTTAACTAAAAGTTTAGTCCTTGGATTGTCCCATTTACGTTGTGTATTTATTATTTAAAATTCTTTAGTCATTCTCGTTGAATATTGTGTTTAATGTTCCCTATCCATATCTCTGTCATTGATGATTTTCGTTAAAGATGATTTTCATTATATACTAGTATTTCTGTTGTAAATGGCACAAATAAAAATATGTGGACATTTTGTTGTAAACGTTCATTGAAGTATATAAATCTAGGAAAAAGGAATGCGTTTTGAAAAGTGTAGTGTCTGTTAAAAACATAATTTTGCCGATTCATGTAAATACAGTATTTTTATTAATGTTAAATAAATGTAATCAATTTATTTTGAATTGCTTTGATAAATCGATGTTGTCTTGTATTCGTGAAAAACTAAATTAAACTGTTTCGTTGCTGTAGATTGAATTATTTGTGTAAGCAGTGTTATTCTTGTTGTTATTGCAATAAAAAAGTCCTTTAAATGATAAAAGTGTCTATTTGTGCTTGATAAAAATATTTCATCAATTCATGTGATACAATTGTGAATTGAGTGAGACTGGATTAGAGTGTGTAAAAAGCCGCAAAGGTGCTATTGAGTGTGTGTGTGTGTGTTGGAGGGTGGATTTGTGGCATAGTCTGAGGCCTTGTCCTTCAGTATCTGAGGTACACAATGTTCTGGAAGATTCGGCCTCTTGAGTGACCCATTGACCCTGAAATCTTGCTCATAACTGGAAAAGCTTTGAAATGCGAGACTTATGAGGGGTGTTTCCGTTATTATTGGTATAGCTAGAAATTGCTATAGAAAGATAATTTTAAGTGTGATCATAAAATTTGTAATAAAAATTATAGAAAGGGATCATTTAAATTCACATTTGCCTGGTGTATTTCTATAATGATTGTGTGCTGATAATGTATAATGAAAAATACTGACAGTTGTAATGTACACATTATGCAATAATGTACAGTGATTATATAATACAGTATAGCCATTTTGGTACTGTGCGTGAGGACAGGAGATATGTTGTTCCAAACATATCAGTGATGAGGCTAAAATGTAATGTTTGTTTGTAATTTACATGCAGACTTAGTTATTAGTTCTTTATATGCTCCATGTTTCTATATAATCTGCATAATTGTCTGCTCTAAAAATATAAGCACTGTGTACTGTTTCTTTAATTGCCTACCTTTTTATAAATAAAGAAATATTTAGGGTTTATAATTTCAGAGATTTTCCTGTATTTACATGAATTATTTTATGCCAAATATCTAATAAATTACGTTTTGCGCATTCTAAAACAAAGCTGTTCAAATTTAGGGTCCGTCACATATTCTTTGTCACAGTTTGTTTGCAGAAAATTTGTCTTGAGGATTGACACAAGAACTTCATGCCATCATCAACTTTCATAGAGCATTCATAATTTGAGCTGGATAGTAAACTTTCGATTTAATAATCGCTAGCCAGAGCGAGCATAACTGATTCAAGGCTATGACAGATGAAATGCCAATCATCGCTAAAGGTAGTTTATTGGGTTTAGTTCATGATGTGATTGGTGAGTCCTTATATTTTACTGCCTCAGCTAGCTTTCTGTTAACAGCATGTAAGGCCAAACACAGCTCAATGTTAGGTGTGAACACTGTATGACTTTTTAAAGTGCTGTGTCCTTGTATACTTTTATTTCTATTTAATGACTTTTCAAAGTTGCTAATGCTATTTACCAGTGAATTATATTACACATTGTCCGCCCTAAGTGAATTTCGAAATCTTTGCTATTTTGTTTGGATATTTCGATCAGCCTATGAGTCAAAAGCTTAATATTAAATCACATTGTTCAGGCGTCATTTTCAGATTTGCTTCCTTTTCTCATTGCAAGTTGTTATTCTCATTCGCAAGTTCTCATTTCATGATGTTATTTATGTTTCACTCTTTATTTATTTTATTTAGTTAACTGCATTTTTTCTAAGCTGTCTAAATGATTTAAGCTTTGAAGGAGAGGTAGAAAGAATGTTTGTTCATTCCATCATCCCTAAAGGAATAGTTTTTTATATATATAAAATCTCTCCCTCTCTCTCGCTTTTCCTTTTTCACAGCTGCTGATCACTTAATGGCCTTTAATTATTTGCAACGATGCGATGAGTCCCAGAATGCCACTTTTCGACATAAAATCACTGATAAATACAAACCTTACTGCTTCCTCATATAGCTGTGACTGTAGATATGACAGATATTTCTTCAAATGCAAACAATATGCTGTTAAAGATTATCTTCATTTGGTCTTTTGATATTGCCGTTCTGTTTTATTCTTATCCTGTCATCAACTGTGGTTGTATATTTTTTGGGTTGTTTTGAATGATCTCAAGAGGTGATAGTCAGATTTAACTTCTTCCCAGCCCTTTATTATTCTGTCAGGTGCTGAGGCTTGCCAAACAGTCAAAGCGTTCAGACTCATTAACAGTTAAGGGGTAAATTTCGTTTTGATGCCGGTCTGCTAAAGCATGTGCTGATGGGTTGAAAACCAAACGAACTGTTCACAGTGATTAAAGGCCAAGTGGTTAATCCTAGCAAAGAGTCTGTGACGTAAACACCAAATGAACACTGCAACTGTTCGATAAGAAAGAGCTGCGCTTAAGCACGCAAACATCCCAAATATCAATTTCACGTCTGATCTCCCACTGACACTCAATGTGTGAAAGTGCAGGGGTTACACCAAATAGGGCCTTGGCAATAGTATCATGTTATCTCCTATCAATTAGTGCCTAAAGGGGATTAACCCCTGCAACACAGAGGAAGCTGATAGGATCACTGTTGAATTGCAGGGGTCACCTGCTTCCCTCATTAGTGATGACCTCTCCCTCTTTCTATCTCGCTCTCTCTTTCTGTCTGCCTCTCTGTCTGTCATTTTTGTATATTCACTTAATAGGGGATGTAGACTGATATGTTTTTGTGGACATGTTATCATGGATGTCTTTTGGAAGGAGGGTTAGATATTCGATGGTTAGTCATGCTGTGTTGTGTTATGTTGCCGTTGTTCAGGTGAGAGTGAATCAGCAATGTATTCAGAGTTGACAACATTTCTCTTATAACAAGGCCAGCAGAATGAAAGCCAACAGTTTGAGTCTGGCTAATGCTAGTGTATCATGGCACACAGGGAATAAACTGCTGCTGACCTTACTCTGTATTCATGAACCTGTGCTGGTGTTAGTATCTCTTGAGGAAAAGTTTGATTTTATAACAATAACTTTAAGAAGCCCAAGTAATATTTTGAAAAAAAGTTGCCAGTCATGTTAATTTAAATATAACAATCGTGGAAAGTGCAAAGAAAGACATATATAAAATGTAATATATTTTAGATGCTGCATGGTTGTTACCGTTTACCAGTTTGTATAGAGGCCATTACATTCTGTACAGTCTTTTTCTTTGTGTGTCGTAGAAGGGAAAAAAGAAGCAACATGAGGCAGTTGCACATCCACCCTGGGTGAATTTTAAAATCTTTGCTATTTTGTTTGTATGCTTTTGTGGAACTCTAAACTGATCATTTTCAGATGCATTTTGTTTCCTTTTCTCTTTGCAAAGATTTTCTTGATTTACAATATTTACATGGTTATTTATGTTTCTCTTTTTATTTTTAATTTTTATTTGCATGCTTCCTAAGCTGTCTGAATGATTCATTATGTTTTGAAGGTTTGTTTATTCCCTCATTCCTAAAGGAATATTATTTTAATGAAATATCATCTTGCTCTCTGTCCCATTGTTTTTTAAACTAGGATGGCCCATGAGGGACACACTCTCTCAAGGTGGCATGAAGCATAACCCAACCACCCTTGCAGTATTAATGATGATGATGATGATGATGATCATTTTAGGTATAATGTGTGTGGTTTTTTTTTAAAGTTTTTAATTTTATTTTATTTTTTTATCAACCATTAAATAATCAACTGCCAATTTAGAACTGCTGTGATTCAAACCAAGTACATTATATCTGATTTTATTGTTGGTTCCATCTCTCTGTTTGGGGATAGCCAATGACATTTTAAAATATTGGGGTGGCACCTGGGTTGGCCAATCAAATTTAAGTCTCCTATCTGGACTCACCCTTGACAATTAAGGTAGTTAAAAAAATAATTTTAGTGAGTTGAAATTTCCTACTATGTGAAATGATTTACTCCATTTAAAATGTTTTTAAATCAGCATTTTGCCTATTCTGTTATATATGCAGCTTTTGACCTCGTATTAATTGAGAGACTACAATTCAATATTTATACTTATAATATTTATAATATTTATAAATTCCTTTGTCAGACTGCAGGACCATTTGAAATGAACTTGTGAAGGCAAAGAGGTGTTTAAAAATGGTGACAGACGTAAGAAAAAGTGAAAGAAAAGGTGAACTGTATAAGATTTAAGATGTCCATTTTCCCTTACACATGCAATATAAATTTGAGCCTAATATCTTGATGTTGACAAGCACATGGACGTCAACTACCCATAGGAGAATCTCACAAAAACGTATTTCAAATAAATAAAAAAAGAAGAAAGAAAATAAATTACATTTTGCATAAACTAAATAAACCATTTGCCAAATATTCAAAACTGGCTTGCATTGATTGCATTGACATTTTCATAAAAAATAAGCAAATTTGCCCCCAAATTCTCGTTATTGTAACAGTTGAATTTCTCTCAACTTTAGTTCAAATAGATTACTTATCTTTACTGTTATTTTTAGAAATGCATTTGTGTGCTCATAATTGGTCTCTATTGCTGCAGAAAGTTCATGAAGATCAACCTGTTCCAGCTGAAGCTCCATGAAGTTATGGATTGTCAGCATCAGGAAAAGAACACTTGCAATTTATTTTAGCTGCATGCCAGTATTTTTAAAATGAAATGTAATGCGTTTAGATGTTCTCTGCATCAAGCTGGAAGTCTGTTTTTAGTACTCTGAATTTTGTAACAGGAAGTGTGGGTTGAAATTGAGCTTCATTAAAATCCTACATGATGAGGAGAAAGTTTGAGTACAGTTTCGATTGATTATAGAAAGATTATATTAGAAGACTAAATCAGTAAGGCTGTAAAGATGTTCTCTTTTCTTAACTGAAATTACAAAAAAAAAAAACACGGTAAATTTATGATCAGTGCCACTGTTACGTTTTATTTAATGAGTTTTTTAACGATTTAATGTTTTTTTCCCACACAATGTCACCGAAATGTAGCCGGTCATTTGCTGATAAATCTTTAACAAGCAGTCCCAAGCATGCATCAATGTCCTCTCAGGAAACTGCATCTCTTTTACTTCAACATTATTTCTGACATACTTTTTAGGTGAATCTGATGACTTTAAAAATCAGTGTGTGTATATATTTTTTATTATATACTGAAAATTGCAGGCTTGTTCAATGAGTTAATAAATATGCATAAAAAGGTTTTTTTTTTTTTTTTTTTTTAACTGTGGCATTACTTTACAAGCTACAAGGGAAAATTCCATGGCAAAAAATCTACTTAAATTTCTATGAAAAATAAAACAAGAACAAAACCACAGCTAAAACTTTTAAATTAAAGTGGCCATTTATCTAAATTAAAGTGGCCATTTATCACTTGTTTATCTACATTTGTCCAACCAGTTAATCTATGACTGGGTATTGACAAACATTTTACGCTTTGAATAGATTTTGATTCAATTTCAATTTGATTCAGGATCGATTATTTTGGATATGGATCAAGTACAGTACATGGCAAATTTTCTCAAGGAAAAAAATCTCAACTACTTCTGTAAACTATGAAGGGAGTCAGTTGGTACTACATTACTATAATATTGACGGTTAAAATGTATTGATTTGTTTACAAACACTTAAATTATCACTAAGCATCACAGTGAATAATGGGTTGAGTGATTTATCAAACGTGATGAATGAAACAATAACAACAACAATAAATGTCCAGAATGTGTGAGACAATGTTTTGTTTACTTTTGTTGCAAAAATGTCTGGTAAGACAGATTGTTTTTAATTTTAATATAGTGACCTTTCTTTATTTATTGTTTCA